>NC_136068.1:1123643892-1123722583 GCF_964261635.1 Lissotriton helveticus | reverse complement strand
ACCTGGGCGTCATCTTCGATGACAAACTCTCCTTCGTAGCCCACGCAAACGCCATTACCTTCTCCGCTTTTTATACACTAGGGGTAATCAAGAAATGACTACCATTCCTTCCCTCCAACACAACTCTCTGGAACTCTCTGGAGAGTTGATGTGCCGACTGTGAGCACGCTTCCTGGGTGCACGAATAACTGGTTCTGTGTACAACTCCGTGAGTTGGGCTACAAACAATAAAGAGAGGAAGAGGAATCCCAAAGAGATTGGACTACTGAATAGAGTCTTTTTAATTCTCAAACATTGGTGCCTTCACACCCAGAAGAGAACTTAAGGATTAGATTGGAACTATCCGTTTCATGTGGGAATTATCACCACTTTTACTCCTATATGGGGTCATCTAAATATCCCTGTTTGCCCCGCTTCTAATGTCCTGATGAAGACTCGCATGGCCCAGGCATAACTAACCGCAAGGCCCTAAGACGAGTCGAAACGTCGACACCCTATTTAATAAACCTGGACCATCTTTTTCTCTTTATAATTATGTGCAGATATTGATGACATATAAGTTGTCCCAAGTTAATAATGAGAGAGTGTTTTTTGCACTAATTGAGTGGCTATGTTATGCAGAACGGTTGAATGTGGATCCGTTACTGCCCTTTAAAAAATCATTTGAATTTTATGTCACTTCTTTGAATTTCTTCTTTTCTTTTCTAATCACTTCACAATTTCTATGACACCCTTTGCTATGCTGCACGCTCTGTTCGGGGCAACCAATATTTTGTATTGATTTATAAATGTAATTATATATGTATTTTTTGCTTGATGCTGAGACAAGAGATTAAAATATTGTCCCTGAATTGGAAGTGGATGCTGTTGCCTTCATATGTTTTTTTTAAATACATGCATACATTTGATGGAGCTGATTAATGTGTATGTGCTCTAAACTCATATGATTAGGGATTGATTATTGATTAACTCAATTTATTTAACTATAGAGGTCTTGGACCATCTTTTTTAGTAGCATAATTTTAAATGGAATGTATTAGGAAGCACCCCTTTCATGTCAGTCATCAGCAAGTCATTCTCTAGTCACCAGAGCTCCTAATATGAGTAATGATTTTAACCCAAGACCGATTTTCCTAGTTTTGACTGGAACTGTAGCATCATTTGTTGACATGTCTAAAATAATTCGCAGAACACAACAAATTAAACAATGCAAAGCAAAATAAGAACATAACTAAAACAGAACAAAACACTATAAAACACACATATAAGAAAATAGTGTAAAAAGAATGCGGTACAACCACCATACAATACAACAGCAAAACAATGAACTAATGCAGCACTAAACTGGTAAATACTACAAATACAAGCACATCATTTTACTAAAAACGAATAGGCATTGGTCGCACTACCATGAATTATGCGAGGGCTACAGAACTGTTTGCGATAAAAGCTGAGCATTTCAATTTTAAATGTTACATTTCTGTTGATGGCCTCCTGGGCAGAGTTCTGTGGAAGACTTCTTCACCCAAACAAATCTGCTGAATTTTAAAATTAACACGTTGACGAGGAACAAGTTGCAGACTTGTTGAAGTTGTCTGGGGAAGAAAAAGATGATTCAAGTGACCCAGTGTGAAAATCAGAAACTTTGGGAAATGTGCCGCAAGGTAAGTGGAATTTATTGTTATATATTTATTTATATATGTGTTTAGTTATATTTTTGTTTCTCTGTTTCAGAGTTCGTTAAAGCATTTAAGGGAATATATAATGTGACAAATGTATGTGGAGATCACGAGGGATGTAGATGCACAGGGAGAAGGTAGGGAGGGCAAGGGGTGCTAAGCATCATTAGGGACGCCTAAATATAGGCAGGGGACTAGTGATGTTAACAACTCCTACAAAGGAAGCACACAGACTAGAGACGATGGAGATGAGGACTATCAAAATGAAACAGAAATAGGTTAGTGATTGTCATAAAATAAAGATAAATCACGAACACATTGCATGCTTGCGAAGGTGAATGATAGACCTATTGGCTTTGCCAATGCTTGTTTTTATGGCGCATCATACAGAACAACCGCTGCTTCTAAGTAAAAACTAGAAACAGTTTGTAGCATTAGTGGCAGACAGGCTGGAGTTACAGAGTCACAAAGATGGGCCTTACTTGAACCCAGGGCCGATATCCTCAACTCAATGTGTCTCACCAGAAGAGTAATGTGCCTATGATGTGATGTCGGGACTAAACGCCCGATGTTGACTTGACAACATATGTTCCATATACTTACAATTATTGCAGCAATAAATGTAAACTGCGTGCAGCACACTGGCACAGAACTCATTGCTATAGTCCTCAACTAACTAGCTCCAGGAGCACCAGCAATCTAGGGGCCCGATGTAGGTGGCCATTACCGGTCGGTAACGGTCGAATTTGGCCGTTACCGACCGGTAAATGGGTCATTGAGATGTAGGGGACCTTTTTTACAGAATTGGTAAATTTACCGAATCGGTAAATTTACCGATTCTGTAAAATACCGAATCGGTAATTTTACCGATTCGGTAAATCTCACATGTAGGTGGCACTGTAAACAGTGCCACAGGCCTTTAGGAGTCGGTATTTTCTCACCCAATCCAATTGGGTGGTAAAATACCGAATCCAGGTGTGCATGGACATCTGTGCATGCACACCTGTGCCATGTGACACACAGACATGCCCTTAGGGCATGTATGTGTGCCACGTGGCACACATGCCTGTAATTGGGGTGCCAGAGGGTGTCAAAGTGACACCCCCTGCACCCTTGCAAAATTCGGTATTTATCGATTTGGTAAATACCGATTCGGTAATGCCCATTGATTCCTATGGGCTTCAATGCCCATAGGAATCAATGGGCATTACTGATTCGGTATTTACCGAATCGGTAAATACCGATTCCTTCCGATTCGGTAATTATAAAAATAAAATTACCTACATCTGCGCTCCTCTTTTTTACCATTTCTTAAATACCGATTCGGTATGAATCGGTATTTAAGAAGTGGTAAAAAAGATTTACCTACATCGGGCCCTATATGTCTAATCTTTATATAAATACCCAATTTATGACTCGTGCTTAATACTGTTTTCATTTTTTATTTAAGGGCCTTCACCTCCAACCTTCAGAAGTTTCGAAGTACTATAAATAATAGTTGATGCTGTTACCCTACGTAATGGTACACATGTTACCTACCTTGGAAGGATGAAAGTCTGCATGCAAACTTATGATTTGCAGGTCACCACGTTTCAGCAGAAAGCTTTCATCTCACTGATTCATCTAGTCGGATATACTTTGTGTAACCTGTGTCAAATGCTCCCAGGTTTTGGTGACTGAAAGAACAGAAGCACAAGACTGCGGAGCGATCTGCCCAGGATCACATAGTGTGAAACAAAAGTGAATTTAGATTTAGTAATTAAAAAGGAGATGTTTGTTTTTTGGCTTCATTTCAGACATCAGAAACACGCCCCGCAGGTATTTTTCATCATGACTAACAATTTGCGCAATCATTGGCAAAGTCCTTGAGTCGGTGGATGAGATTCAGAAGATCGGCACGGCCAGGCCTCTCTTGGCCTCTCCCCGGCCACAATACACAGAGCGTCGGATCTCTAGGGGCCAGATGTAGGTAGGCTTTTACCGGTCGGTAACGGCCGATTTCGGCCGTTACCGACCGGTAAATGGATTTTGAGATGTAGGGGGCATATTCTTACAGAATCGGTAAATTTACCGATCAGTAAATTTACCGATTCTGTAAATTACCGAATCTGTATTTTTACCGATTCGGTAAATTTGAGATGTAGGTGGGACTCTTCTGAGTCCCACAAGCCTTACCGAATCGGTATTTTACCATCAAATCCAATTTGATGGTAAAATACTGATTCCAGTGTGCATGCACATGTGTGCATGCACACCTCTGCCATGTGACAGGCAGACCTGCCCTTGGGGCATGTATGCCTGCCACATGGCACCCGAGCCTGTTTTGGGGGGGCCAGAGGGTGTCAAAGTGACACCCCCTGCACCCTTGTGAAATTCGGTATTTACCGATTCGGTAAATACCGAATCGGAAATGCCCATTCATTCCTATGGGCTTCAAAGCCCATAGGAATGAATGGGCATTACCGGTCGGTATTTACCGAATCGGTAAATACCGAATTTTACTGATTCGGGAAAAAAACATCTGGATTGTCCTACATCTCCCCCCTTCATATTTACCGACTCTTAAATACCGAATCGGTAAAATTCGGTATTTGAGAGTCGGTAAATATTATTTACCTACATCTAGCCCTAGGTCTCTTGCCAATGCAGTGGCTGCCCTGGGGCAGTGTCCGTACAACCTGACCCCCAGCGTGAACCCGCTGTGGCACTGTTAACTTCTACATTGATTTTGACCCTGTACCAAGTGGGTTTTAGCGCCAAACATGAGAGGCTCAGCTATATGGGAATGTTTTAGTGGTTAAGGACTATCTTCAATTAAAGGCTGGGGCAGGAGAAAAATATTAGAAACTAAGGATGCACAAGCCACAGGCAGGTAGTATTTAGATAAGAAATTGATAATATATGTCTAGATAACACGTTTGAAAACGATAATAAGATAAATTAATGCAATATTGTACAAACTCAACTTACAAATTGCATCTCACCGCCCCTCCACCCTCCATGATTACTGGTTGCACGCCCACTGCCTAGCTGACCGACTGGATGCTTTTGCTTTAGACCATGGGTCGCCCATCTTGATGCTAAGTTGTCAGTAATTGGCCAATAATTGATGTGCTACAACTGCAGAACAGCAGCATATGTGAACCCGGGCTGGGTTATTCAGATGGGCTTCCGACTTGATTGCAGCCAAGGTGACCTTTGACCACTGTGCATTCTGACACCGAAACTCCACCCTATAAGCATATAAGCTTCACCTCCTGGGAAAGGGGTGGGCTATGGACAAAAACAGGGAGCTATTTTGAGAATCTGCTGCTTCCTTGTTTGTTTTAAACTAGCTAGACAGGAAACCGCCCAGACTGTTACAGGTTTTTGGTTTGGATGATATGCGAAGAATCGTACCCAGGTGTGAGAACTGGATGACATCAGACCGAAGAGCAGCTGTGGTTAAGGACTTCCTTTCCACCACAAATGATACATCGATGTTTATTGCACATGAAAGACAGCCATCTTTATTTTCAGGTAAGGACACTAAATCCAGATAGAGAATGCCCGGTCTTTGTAGTCTGACCTTTTCCTTCCTCTTTAGCAGCAAACCAAAAATTCTCTGCTTGCATCAGACTTAGCTTGCTAGCAGAATATATGACCCGGTATATTTAAAAGTTGCACTTGCTTTTAGTTTAATATGGGACGTAGTAGTCTATTGGTGACTGGTGATTATTGTTAATAGGTGGAGTGTAAACACTTTTCCCAGATTACAGAAATTGAACAAATTTAGTGAACCAGACCTCCACAAAGGAGACCTCACGGAAGGGAGGGATGGGTAAAATGTGGGGGTGCCTAAGAGAGATACAAGGGCCTACGCCATGACACAAACTCGAAAAAATGGAGAAAAGTAGTGTAGTTTACAGCCCAATTTGCAAAGACAGAAAAGGATTACAGGCAACTCACAGGGAAGTCATATAAAATATTCCAATACTTCATGTTCTGCTGGGTGTGGTCGACCGACCATCTGCAGGTCTGATGTGGCGACAGGGCAGTTCCTCTCACCAGGATATTTAGAAAACAAGGCACTAAACTATGCAACTATTCATTATACAGCACCGTCCCCCCAGAAATAGCCTAATACATAGGTTCTTAAAGCTAAATACCCGGATACGCAATTGGAGATAATTGCCTATCGTTTTAAAAAATGTTTGTAGCATTGTCATGCCTTCATTCTACCTTCCAGTTTCTCCAGGTTTTCACACCTGTCTTTTTTAAGTGTATTATTACTAGTCGAATAATATGACGTAGAATTTGCGTGGAAGGGTAATATGTGAAAATGGAAAGATGCACAGATCTCACAATCGCAGGCCTCAGGTAGCAGAGCTATCACAGCCAAAGAGAGAATTTATCACCCACTAACCTCTCGATTTACAGGCTGACACTCAGAGAGCAGTTATATACTGAGGCAGTACGCTTATAAAAATCTATAAGTATGGATGCTAAAGAGCCTCCACATAAGCCATGACACAGCCATCTCAGAAAGAAGCAAGCCTGCTCTGCAGCACAGGAAATGCTGCTAAAGATTAGCAAAAGTCAGCCAAAGCATAATGAAGAATCATTCTGATATTATACAGAACCATGTTGTAAAATCGGTGTGTTTTTTTCAAAGTATTGTCATTTTCAGTAAATATATTTACATTTAGTCCCACTCCAAAACGTTTTCATATATTGTTTGATAAAAGAGCTGAAACAAGATTAGTGCTACATAGTAACGTGGTGGTACACATGGTCACGAATAGTGCAATGATTACATCAAGGGCTGGTGAATTGCTTGATTTGATTTAAGATTTGATTGATTTGATTTTAAGTTTTCTTAAGCGCGCAGCTACCCTGGGGCATCCCGGCGCTGAAAAAGACTACGGAACTGAGGGAAGGAAGGGTCAGGAAGTGACCTCAGGGGAACAGTAGAGTTTTTAGGCGTTTCCTAAACCTGAGGTAGTTGTGTTCTTGCCTCAGGGAGAGGGGGAGGGCGTTCCACAATCTAGGAGCATTATAGGAGAACAGGCGACCGCCTGATCTGGCCTTCCTGATTCTGGGGACATTGGCGAGGGAAAGAGAGTTGGACCTCAGATGGCGACTCGACTGTTGTAGAGTCACCAGTGTCCTGAGTATGGGAGGGCCCTCATTGTGCAGAATTCTGTAGGTGATGCACAGGGTCTTAAAGTTGACCCTCTCCTTCACTGGCAGCCAGTGCAGACTTCTGAGAGCTGGTTTAGCTGAGTTCCTCATTGAAGTTCCTGTGAGGATTCTCGCCGCTGCGTTCTGAGCGCATTGAAGTCTATGGGTCACCGATGCTGGGGCTCCCAGATACAGGACGTTTCCGTAGTCCAGTCTGGAGTTCACGAGCCCTTGCAGCAAGAGTTTCCTGGACTGGAATGGCAGTAAATGTAAGATCTTCCGAGCCATCTTTATCAGGCCGAAGCAAGTTCCCGCCGTTTTTCTCGCCTGAGTTTTGAAGCTTAGATCCTGATCAAGCCAAATCCCTAAACTCTTGACTTCGGACTTGGGGATGGGTGGTGTTCCCATGCACGGAGGCCAAGGAAGGGAAGTGGGAATTTTGTTGGAGGTCCCTAAAAGGAGAATTTCCGATTTTTCCCCGTTTAATTTTAGCCTTGATTCGCACATCCATTGATGCACCCCCTCTAGACAGCTGCTCAGGTTGGGCAGGGCATTGTCCGCTTGGTTAAGAGAGACGATCAACTGGGTGTCATCAGCATACATTATTGATTTAATGCCATACGGCTTTACAACATCCTCAAGGGGAGCCATGTAAGCGTTAAAGAGTGTGGGACTCAGGGAAGATCCCTGAGGCACACCACACCCGAGAGGCTGAACAGAGGAGACGGAGTACCCGTCTGCTACTTGGAAGGACCTGTTTTTGAGAAAGGATGATATCCAGGCCAGGGCGGAGTCGGCCACTCCCATTAGGCCAAGGCGCTGGACAAGGGTTGCATGGTCCACCGTGTCGAAGGCGGCACTCAGGTCGAGGAGGATCACTGCCACTGTTCCTCCTGCGTCCAGTATGCCTCTGGCTTCCTCGACAACGGCTAACAAAGCGGTGTCAGTCCCCTGTCCTGGTCTAAAGCCTGTCTGGGACATGCGAAGAAGATGGTTGGACTCTAAAAAATGCGAAAGTTGCCGATTTGCTACTCGTTCGGCTATTTTACTCATAGCTGGAAGCAACGAGATTGGTCTGAAATTGGAGGGGTCTGAGGGATCCAGGTGTGGTTTCTTTATGAGGGCCTTGACCGTGGCTTTTTTCCAGTTCTCCGGGACTATACCATTTTCAAAGGAAGCATTGATCAGTTTAGTAAATAGGGGAGCAATAGTGGAAGCCACTAGTTTCAATTTACTAATTGGGGCTGGGTCTGATGGGGAGCCACTTTTGACTTTCTGTAAAACGTTGAGGAACGTTTCGACGGAGATTTGGGAGAAAGAGGTTAGTCTCGGGGTGTCTTGGAGAGGGGAGGGGCCTGGTAGTGCTTGGATTGTCAAAGGGGTTGGAAGGGAGGTCAGGATTTTGGTAATTTTTGCCGAGAAGAACTCTGCCATTTTATTGCAATTTGCACCGTCCACGTCAGGGGGGGATGGAGGGTCTTGTATTTTGGTGAGGAGTTTCACAATTCTGTAGGTCTCTCTCGCGGAGTTAGCGGCTGAAGCTATTTTCTCCTCAAAGAAGTTGGCCTGTGCAGTTTTTAATGCATTTTTGTACAGTCTAATATGGGTTCTATAGTCGCTTTTATCGTTTGTATTCCAGTTTTTTCTCCAACGGCGTTCGAGCTTTTTTCCCTTTCTTCTTAATTCGCGAAGTTCCTCTGTGAACCAAGGCAGTTTGGACGATTTCCTACTGGATGGGAGAGTTTTAAGAGGTAGGACTGAGTCGAGAGAGTCTTTTATCCAGTTATGAAGTTGGATTTCAGCTGACGAGGGGTTAGGGTCTACTAAGGGGGTCGTAGCCGTCAGTGCTTGATCCCACAAGATTATGTCCAGTTTTTTCCAGGGCCGAGAAGGGGCTCGGGGAAGGGGAATATCAGGCAATTTGCCTGGAAGTTGCAGTTTAAAAGGAACCAAAAAGTGGTCTGACCAGGGGAGGGGAAGAGGAGTTTGTACAGTAAGGGAGGAGAGGTTGGAAAAGATTGGGTCAAGTAGTCGACCTTTCGTATGGGTGGGTTCTTTGTTAAGGAGGTGAAGATTGAGGGAAGCCAGATCGGCTTTTAGGTCAGTTGCAAGTTTGTTGCTTTGATCGTTGAAGTGGAGATTTAAGTCTCCAAGAATTGTAAAATTAGGGGTAACACAAGCCCGAGAGGAGATGGCCTCTGTGAGTGAGTCTATGAAACCCCCTACCTGTCCCGGAGGGCGGTAGATTAGGGCACCAGAGAGTGTCGTAGATGGTGGCAGGTGAAGGGAGAACAGAATGTTTTCACTATCCAGAATGGGGCTATCTTTAAGTTGGCATGAAAGATTATCCCGGTAGATGATCGCAATCCCTCCACCAATACCCTTCGGTCTATTCAGAGATTTGATAAGGTATCCGGGGGGGAGTGCCTGAATGATGTCTGGATCTGTGCTAGGGGAAAGCCACGTTTCTGTTAAGAACAGAGCGTCTAAGCCAAGCTCTGCTAGTAGTAAGTGGATTTCTGTCTGGTGCTTTGGGAGTGACCTACAATTCAACAGGGCCATTACGAGATGTGCCGGTTCGGGTTGGGGGGATGGGGATAACCTGTATTCGCAGTTTGGGCAGGCCAAAGGGTCGGTTTCTGGCATGATAGTTTCCTTACATCCAGTGGTCACTGATTCCCTGAGCTGGTACAGGGTGTCGAGTGAATATATTAACCTAGGGCCATTGTAACTAGCCTGGGGTCTAGGCTCTGGGCTCGGTCTGGCGCGGACGGACGCAGACGGGCTTACCTTAGGCGCGCACTCCTTGTTGTGTGGCAGGGTCATCCCTTGTGAAGAGTAAAATGAAGGAGCATGCAAAAATCAAGCGTTTCTCCACCAGAAGACAAGTGAGAAATATATTTAAACCCAGTGCTTTTCCCCTTGTTCAAGCTGCATTTCTGTTTTGTACACAAGAAAATTTAAAACAAAAAAAACTTTAAAAAAAATAATTAAAAAAAGATTATTTCCATAACAAACTTGAATGGTATAAAAAGATAAAAAATATATGTTGCTTGGTGTGTGTGTGTGAATGAGAATGAGCAAAAGTGATGGACAGGAAGAGAGATGGGTGGGTGAAACGGAGTGAGAGAGTAAGTGATAGAGTACATAACAGTGAAGGGAGATATATCTGAATCAGGGATTGGTCGCAGAATAGGGATAACTGTGTAGTACTGTCCATTATTGCCATTGAGGGGTCTAGTGATGTCATATAAACCAAGAGGCTGAAGACCACCTCTTTGTAAATGTCACCAGAACCCCGAGATAAAAATTTAGGAGCATATTACACATTACCCTTATGCATTTTTGATATTACATATTTACTTTGTGGTTGTTAGCTTGAAAAAGCTGTGTTTTTACAAAGTCAAGCTAATGTTGGGAACCGAGTGTATATATTATGCATATGATGTTTAGTTTTTATCTTTTGTGAATATATTTTTGAGAAAACATGGAACAATGGGGATGTATAGTGGATTTAAGCGATTCTGTTCCTGCAGGATTTGCTGCATAAATTTAGATTAATTGAATTTGAAAAATATACATACTTTGCTGATTTCGCAAAAAACAGTTGTGTTTATCAAACATAATCGAAAGTAATACTGCCTGAGAATGTCCTGCATAATCTGCATTTTTGCCTAATTTACATAACCGTGCTGGATAGATTGTTCTTCTTTACTGCATAGTCCTAATAGCCTTTGCAATGGTAAATCTCTGTATAATGGTGTGGGGTTCTGAAAATATTATGATGAAACTAATAATTAATAAGGAGCCATGAAATATAACCCATATTTAATGCTTCCCTGTGAAATTTAGGTTTTATGCTAAATAATTAGGGCTTTTCCCTCATGGAACAATCACCACTGCAAAAACTTTTGAATGTCCCTACAATGATAAAAGATACAGTAGAACAACAAATAGAGACATAGGTTAATATGAACCTTCTCAACAAGTAATCAAGAGGTCTTACACATCTGTTGGATGCTCCTATGAATTTATCAGGGAGTTGTATGACTTTAGTGACTGTATTTGGGGTGGGTCTCTGTATTTGATTAATAGCCATGAGCATTAAACAGATCTGTCAGACAGTCATATGAATTTGCTTGAGGGTTGACTGGATTTGTTTAAATGTTCTCTGCGTTTGACTAAATTTGGTAATGAACAATTTGAATTTAGTTCTTAGTTTTCCTGCAGGTTTTTTTTATTACGATCAGCACTGGAGAGTTTTATTTATTTAGCAGTACTCTCTGATTTTCATTAGGTATCCTATGGGTATGGTGGACGGGGCTCTGCTATTTGGGGAAAAATCTCTAGTTTTAGTGGGCATTTTTCTAGATTTGGTGATTGGCTTTCTGTACTTCGTAGGGGGTCATGTGACTTGGCAAGGAGACGTTTGGATCTGAGTATGTCTTGTTGGACCGAGGAAAGTATGTTTTCAATTTGGGGATTGGTTCTATGTTTTAATCGGAGTTTCCATGGATTTAGTTGGTAGCTTTCAGAATTTGTTAGCATGTTCAGCAGGTTTTACACTGCTTTGAGGAAGCGTAATACTAACAGTAATACAGGAGGTACATATTCATGCATTGACAAAAATATGTTGTGCATTACTCATGGAGGGCTAATCATTTTGAAGCAAATCCAGCCTTCCATGGAACTAGAGTTGCAACCATGTTGGGAATGCTGCCTTACCATTACAGACCAATTTGATTTCTTTATTAACTTGTTCCAATGGGATTACTGTTAGTAACTGCATCCTTCACCATGGCAGACTCAGTGTTTCTGGACTACATAATTCAACTCCGTTGTAGAACATCTTCTGTTTCTTGATTTGTCACCGGAAAACAATCCATCCTACATCAGCGTCAAAAGTGTGTTATTTTCTCACATCTTGTGGCTAGCTCGCACTGTTCAGTTTCTAAACTGCTTACCTTTTTGCCATGTTCTAGGTTCTCATCTCTGGGGAGCAGTCCCTATATTTTTACGTAATTCAAATATTTCCATTGTACTCCGAGCAGTATTCTTTCATTTAGATGTCAAGGTCTCCCTGAAAGAGTTAACTGATATGATCTGTATTGCTAAGTTTGCTCCCTAATATCCCAATACTGCAAACCTCCATCAGCTCACTTACTTACAACTCTACCTATCCATTCGTCCACAAACTCTCCATCCATCCTGTATTGAGAAACATATTATCTAACTTATATGCATACATCCATGAACATACCAACATCCGTTCCCTGAGTCATCCATCTGGTTACGCAAAATTTAGACCTTGCCTTCCCTTCCAAATTTAGCACTGATGGTCTTTATTTGTCTGCTGAAAGTTGTCGAGGAGAATACACACTTCAAGAATATACTTACAATTTAGTCATGGTTAAAGTACCACAGTCTCCGAATTCCAGTTTATGGATTTATTATAAGGCCAAAAATAGTTGAATATACATGCATCGAAGAATCAATGAATATGGGTACATACAAATCAATACAGAGTCGAACCTATGCATATAATTAATTCGGCACAGAAGGCATAAGGTGACAAATTCAAGAATTAGAATACAACACAAGATGGAGGCTAAATCTAATTACTTATTCATTAGGAAGGAAAGCATGAATTATCTTTCCCTACACTACTCTCGTTGAGGTTCCTGGCTTGAGTACCCTCACTTCTATCCCAAAGGTGTCAGCACATGTAGACTTCCTAAGCAGTACTCACGTCAAAATGGATCAAATATCTTAAGGCTATGGAGCTCGCTCTTAAGGTGCTCCTTCTCCTCCGAAAATCTGGACGTCTGATTTTCTGTCCCTATGCATAATATTAAAAGACAAGATTCAGCCCCTCCTAAATGCATCACATGATGAAATATTTTGCTTGCAGGGTTCCTCAGTAGCTTTCCGTTACTTCTATAAATACATTTTCTTGTCTTCTAGTGGAGAAAAATGAGTGGTGTCCCACCGTACAAATACCAATGTTCAACTCACAGTCCTTCTAAATAGGAAGTGTCGTGAACATATCAAAACAAAGGGCACCCTGAATGAAGTTGCTCAGGTGCGAGAAAGGCAAGAGGTAAGAGGTTCTGGTCTAGCTGGTACCTCAAAGTTATTTAAGTCCCACAGTTTCTAACACAACTTATATACAAATTTTGCAAAGTATATTAAAGAGGCTGTTCTCAAGAGTTTTTGTTAAAAAACGTATCCAAAACGTTTATTTTTATTTCATACAGTTTGGTTTCTGAGTGCATTAAAAACATAGATGAATACACATCTCAATACTTTTGACAGTCAATACAAAGTTTGTAAAATATAAAACATAATACATAAAACAAGAATCAAAGAAATGTCGACGCGGCGTTTCGGCTTTTTTATCATATACAAAAACCTTTTTCAGGACAGATTCTAAAATAAAAAATACAGAGTTACCAAACAGTGATTTTCACAGTGTTTTTTGTTACACATGATTAAAACTTTCATTTATACATATATAACTCTTACGTTCCCATGCCCTCTTTCTCTTTGAGTGTACCTAATGTCTTGTAACCATTAGTATTATTAAACATTTGTATTGTTGCAAACTGTTACCTCTCCCTCTTTCTAATCATTAAATATCTTTCTATACATTATCTTGTATCATAATGACCCCAGGATGTCATATACCTCGAGGGTAAAATAATTTAACTTGGACTCAGTGGTAAACTGGAGTTGGTGCTGCCTCAGGCTCCTTATGGATATATAGGACCGTGGGCAATCAGTGATAGTTGTAAGTATACTGGCAACTGACTGTAAAGCAGAAAAAATAATTAATATGTTATCTGCTCCATTTAGAGCTTTCCTGCATAGGTGGTAAAAACCCCACTGTTACCTTGAACAAGGATAAAAGCAGGGATAAACACTGTCCAGGGGAGCCACCGATTTAGAGGAAATACTTCTTAATTGTATTTCTGCAAGTAAGATGATGGTCAGGGTTACTAGATGTCTTTTCTATTTTTTATTCAGTGAGCATATTAAATCAGGCACAGGACTCACCATTCATAGGGTAAGCAAATCGCAGGAAACGTAGACCTTCTTTTGCTGCGTTTTATTGGCACATAAGGACTCGGGGGTTAACCTCCCGTCTTTATGACAATTCAAACAGACTCTGTAAAAATAATCGGTATAGTTTTAACTCACTGTGTATTGTAAACAGGTGGTAGTATCTGTAGTTAGTCCTTGTTTTGTATCATTTTAACTAGGATTAATGTAATGGACTAATACCTTTTTTTTAAAATAAATTTAGAATTGATGCATATTCTCAGTTTATTATTATTATTTAGTGAGATTTGCCCCATTTTAAATGTATCTCACTTTCTGCTTGTGACTCTTGTTTTTATAAGTAACAGTTCTGCATTTCAAAAAAATCTTCCAGCAACGAATTTGTGTGCAGCCGTCTGTATCCCCATCCCCTCACGGTTAATATCAATGTGGTAGTGGAGTTATTTCATTATGGTCCGCGGTTATGCAGCCCTCAGGATGTGTGACTCTGCCTCCTTCCATCCATGCTGAAGTACCACTTCTGTAGAAATTTATAAAACATTTTTGAAAAACATATCTTACCAAATCGATAAACGGAGCGTCTCCATAGAGAAATCACCCGTATTTTGTTGTCTAAATCTAGGACACCTTCTATTATATGTAACTAGTGTCTACTTCTAATAAATGCGGATCGTGAATAGTAACTTCAGTCAAGGGATTACTTTCTAAGAGCATGCCTACGGACCCGCTGTGCCCTTGGTACTTCAAAGATATCTCTAGGGCTCTATTGTACCTCACCTTAAGAGTTGATAATGGCCTCCCTGCTCTTCACACGGACCGGGTCGCCTGTTTCGTCTTCAAAGTATAGAAAAAAACGAATAACATTACCACGGAACCCTCGTGTTATATAGTAGCTGTGTCCTCATTAGGCCGCTTTTCGGGTTTCGTGATTAGTTGTATTAACACCAATGGGAAACCCGTTGCCCCGGTTACCTAGACGCACCTTTTGGATTGATTAATCTATGTGTGTCGGCCAAATTCCGCATGTTTTTTGTTGCTGCGCATCCCATCCCTATGGCCCCCCGTTTATTAATTATAGAAGATTTAATTTCATATTTAGAGACGAGTAGTGTTATGAACTAACTCGTCAACGAGTGGTAATATAATTAACCCTCTGACAAAGATACCGCATTTTCATAGGTTGACGATGGTCCAACCAGAGAAGCGTAGTTATGGCAACGGTAACACGCTTTCTGCCTCTGTTCTACCGTGGCTATTTGCGCGAAATAAAACGTGATGAGTGTTTCTACACACGTAGACATTATATTATTGTTTAGTCGCACCCACGTATCTTGATTAAAAGTGTTTTGAAAGCGAGTAGTATATATGACTAACTCGTCATTATCTGATATTAAAATTGCCAGGCAAATGGAGATACTGCGCTTCTATAGGTATGCTCATACTCCACCCAAGGAATCGTAGTTATGGCAACCAGGACGCTATATTGAGCTCCCAATTTGCCGTGGCTATTCTTCACGTTACATATTGCTCG
The DNA here is from genome assembly GCF_964261635.1 of Lissotriton helveticus. NCBI lineage: Eukaryota > Metazoa > Chordata > Amphibia > Caudata > Salamandridae > Lissotriton > Lissotriton helveticus. The sequence continues at coordinate 1,123,707,148 of NC_136068.1, read as the reverse complement.
ATTTTCTGCGGATAGTTTGAGTTTGTTAATAATAATAATTAACATCCTAATGTCCCTATGATTAGAAAGAATACATGTGTATACACTATGGATGATTCTGGCCACTAGTGTTATGTTATTATCCGAAGTACCTGGGTTAGTCGCGAAGGGATACTAAGGGATACAGATGGCCATATTACATTATGAACCGCACTCTGCATATTGACAGTATGCCTTAGTGGTAAATCGTTTAATATCTTATGTGTTGTGAAGATCACTCCCAATGTAAGAGGTCCCTATTGAAACATCTAGACACCGCAAAGGATACAAACAGAAAGTCTTGATGTAAGGACCTTCATAGATTTCTCCTAACTATATAGGAAATTATCTATTTGCCATATATCAGCAACAAATAGAAGTTAGTACCCCGAAGTATAAATATGCATCCCTAAAAGGGGTGCAAAAAAAATAATAAATAAATTAAATGCTACCAGGGTATCTAATGTGATCATCTTTCAAACATAAGAATGACGCTACTCAGGAATAGGACAAATCTATCATGACTGTCATCTCATTGTACTATACGTTCCCAATCTTCTCTGCTGTTTAGACCACATCTAACACTGTTAAGCCGGGACATATAGAATTGTTCCCGTTTTTTCCATAGGCCATAGGATAATGGGATGCGCAGCAACAACAAACATGCAGAATTTGGCCGACACACATAGATTAATCAACCCAAAAGGTGCGTCTAGGTAACCGGGGCAACGAGTTTCCCATTGGTGTTAATACAACCAATCATGAAACCCGAAAAACGGCCTAATGAGGACACAGCTACTATATAACACGAGTGTTCCGTGATAATGTTATTTGTTCTTTTCTATACTTTGAAGACGAAACAGGTGACGTGGTCCGTGTGAGGAGCAGGGAGGCCATTATCCACTCTTAAGGTGAGGTACAATAGAGCCCTAGAGATATCTTTGAAGTACCGAGGGCACAGCGGGTCCGTAGGCATGCTCTTAGAAAGTAATCACTTGACTGAAGTTACTATTCAGGATCGGCATTTATTAGAAGTAGACACCAGTTACATATAATAGAAGGTGTCCTAGCATTAGACAACAAAATACGGGTGATTTCTCCATGGAGACGCTCTGTTTATCGATTTGGTAAGATAATATGTTTTTCAAAAATGTTTTATAAATTTCTGCACAAGCGGTACTTCAGCGTGGATGGAAGGACGCAGAGTCACACATCCTGAGGGCTGCATAACCGCGGACCATAATGAAATAACTCCCCTACCACATTTATATTAGCCGTGAGGGGATGTGGATACAGACGGCTGCACACAAATTAGTTGCTGGAAGGTTTTTTTGAAATGCAGAACTGTTACTTATAAAAACAAGAGTCACAAGCAGAAAGTGAGATATACTTAAAATGGGGCAAATCTCACTAAATAATAATAATAAACTGAGAATATGCATCAACTCTAAAAAAAATGTTTAAAAAGGTATTAGTCCATTACATTAATCCTAGTTAAAATGATACAAAACTAGGACTAAGTACAGATACTACCACCTGTTTACAATACACAGTGAGTTAAAACTATACCGACTATTTTTACAGAGCCTGTTTGAGGTCAACCCCCAAATCCTTATGTGCCAATAAAACGCAGCAAAAGAAGGTCTACGTTTCCTGCGATTTGCTTACCCTATGAATGGTGAGTCCTGTGCCTAATTTAATATGCACATTGAATAAAAAATAGAAAAGACAACTAGTAACCCTGACCATCATCTTACTTGCATAAATACAATTAAGTATGTCCTGTCAATCGGTGGCTCCCCCGGACAGTGTTTATCGCTGCTATTATCCTTGTTCAAGGTAACAGTGGGGTTTTTTACCAGCCATGCAGGAAAGCTCTAAATGGTGCAGATAACATATTAATTATTTTTTCTGCTTTACAGTCAGTTGCCAGTATACTTACAACTAGCACTGATTGCCCACAGTCCTATATATCCAAAAGGATCCTGAGGCAGCACCAACTCCAGTTTACCACTGAGTCCAAGTTAAATTATTTTACCCTCGAGGTATGTGACATCCTGGGGTCATTATGATACAAGGTAATGTATAAAAAGATATTAAATGATTAGAAAGAGGTAGAGGTAACAGTTTGCTACAATACAAATGTTTAATTATACTAATGGTTACAAGACATTAGGTACACTCAAAGAGAAAGAGGGCATGTGAACGTAAGAGTTAAATATGTATAAATGAAAGTTTTATCATGTGTAACAAAAAAACACTGTAAAAATCACTGTTTGGTAACTGTGTTTTTTAATTTAGAATCTGTCCTGAAGAAGGTGTTTGTATATGAAAAAAAGCCGAAACGCCGTGTTGACATTTCTTTGATTCTTTTTTTATGTATTATGTTTTATATTTTACAAACTTTGTATTGACTGTCAAAAGTATTGAGATGTGTATTCATCTATGTTTTTAATGCACTCAGAAACCAAACTGTATGAAATAAAAATACAAATTTTGGATACGTTTTTTAACAAAAACTCTTGAGAACAGCCTCTTTAATCTACTTTGCAAAATGTGTAAATAAGTTGTGTTAGAAACTGTGGGGCTTAAATAACTGAGGTACTAGCTAGACCAGAACCTCTTACCTCTTGCCTTTCTCGCACCTGAGCAATTTCATTCAGGGTGCCCTTTGTTTTGATATGTTCACGACACATCCTTCTTTCTCACAGCAGAAGAGTAAAAATGCTTTGTTGTATTCTGGCATTCCCAGAGCTGGAGCGCGACATAGGCTCTCTCTCAGCTCATGGTAGGCTCTCAAGCAAGCATCATCCCATGGTACCGAATCACTAATGTCTTTTCGAGTCAACCTCAAAAGTGGCTTTGCTTGCAAGGAAAAGTTTGGGATCCACTGTCTATAATAGCCGACCATTCCCAAGAACAGGCAGACTTCTTTCTGTGTTTTCGGAGTTCCCATTTGCAGAATCGTCTCTATGCGATCTGGTGACACCCTTCGTTTTCCCTTTTTAATTCGGTGACCTAGATACTGCACTTCTGTTTGACAATACCGAAGTTTATTTTGGGACACCTTGTGTCCATTCTCTGCCAAATGATTGAGCAACATCATTGTATTGATTCTGCAAGCATCCTCAGTCTCTGACGTGACCAACAGGTCGTTGATGGATTGTACCAGGACTGAACTCTGGGGCATTACCAGCCTTTTCAAGATTTTTTTTCAAACACTGGCCAAAGATAGAGGGACATTCTGTATACCCATGAGGAATTCTACACCATGTTAACACACGGTCATCCATGATAAACGCAAAAATATATTGTCTATCTTCATGCAATGGTATGGAGAAAAACGCCTGGCACAAGTCGATGACAGTGAACCATTCGGCCTCACATGGTGTCTGGAATAGTATATAAGCTGGATTCTGTACCACAGGAGTAACATGTGATCACGATTTCATTCACCCTGCACAAATCCTGCAATATTCTGTATTTGCGGCTAGGCTTCTGTAGTCCCATTATAGGTGAATTACAGGGACTTCCTCTTATCTCCTTCAAAATGCCTTGTGCAATCATGGGCTCAATTACAGGTCGTATTCCAGCCACAGTTTCTGGAGTCCATTTATACTGCGGGATTCATGGGAATTCTGCATTTGGTTTGACCTGTATCTTAACCGGTTCAACCACTGGTTTCAATCCCATCTCCTCACCTGTGAAATCCCACACCTTCAGAGAAACTGAATCTCTCAAAACATATGGTAGGTCTTCTACTGTGAGAACCATGAACAGCTCTGCACACAAACTCATATTGGCCATTTTAAAATAAGCATCGTCATCACAGGTTTGCAACTCCACACCCCTTGGAGTGCATGGTATGGTACAATTGAGCTTGCACAAAAGATCTCATCCTAATAGACAGACTGGACTGGAATCACACACCACAAATTGGTGTTTGTCCTGAAAGGGTCCTATTCTCACGGGTAATTCATTTGGTAACAGATTAGTCATTTTCAAATTAGTTACTCCCACCACCTCGATCGATTTTCCTGACAGGGTTAAATCTGGGACCACTTCTGTCCGTACTGTGGAGCTCGCAGCTCCAGTATCTAACATAAAGGTAACAAGATGTCCATTCACCTTTGCATCGACAAATGGTAAACTTTGATCTACTTCCAGAGCAGCAACCAAAGTGCACTCTCCCTGCACCAACCTCTGACACTCATGAGGATCTTGTATTTGATCTAATTTATCTTTTATCTCAAAGAAAGGCATCTGCCGATATGTCTGATTACTCATGGGTATTCTTGGAGGCTGTGGCATCTGCAATTGGGACTCACAACCTCCCCCATACATGGAACTGGGTCGGGTCACAGTATTTACACCTTCTGACATTTGTCCCTCTCCCTCATATTACAATTGATTTGCTGGATTCAATCTACACTCACGCTTCCAATGCCCGATTTTGAGACAACAGTGGCAAGCAGTAACACGTTTTTGATTTGCCACCCACTCAGCTCCTATACCTGCATCTGCACCCCTTCCTGTATCCTGTCCAGGTTGAGGCACCATCTGTTGGTTCATTCCTCTACCACTTCCTCTACCTCAGCCCATTGCTCCTCCAACTCTTTGCACCCAGTCAGGCCTTTCGGCATTTCTCAACTGTACCAACATCAATTTTTCCTTTGTTTTCTTTTGTGCTGCCTCTACCTGTTCACTGCAATATTTTGCATATCGCAAAATTTTGTCGACAGATTTATTCTGCCAACATATCAAGTGATGCTGTATCATCAGACTGATATCAGATCTCAATCCTAACACAAATTTAGAAACAAACTGTCCAATTCTTTTGGCTCCACAGTATCCAATCCACTATGTTGTTTAAATGCCACTAAAAGTCTCTCATAATGATCCTGTATCGATTCTTTAGGGTCTTGAGTAGTACAATCAATTTTAAGCCAATCTACAGTCTGCGGAGCCACTTTAGACTGTAACCATGTAATCACTTGTTCATATTTCTTCATCACCTCAGCTGAAGGACCATTAGTCACCGTATCTCTGGCTGGTTCTGCAGCAGGCCAATCGACGGCAACCTTACATGCCGTCCATAGGTCACCCAGAACCACTATGTGAAACAAGGTATTCAAATCAATCCATAACACCTTTGAAATCTTAAACCTATCAATTTATTCATACAAGTCGGCAGGTTTCCCCCTCAGTCAAGGAAAATTATTAGTGAATGCTGCTAAATTACCCCTGCTTCATGGCACATGTACATACCCACATTCTGTACTTCTCTCAGAGGGAAATTTCCTGTTGCTCCCATCCCTCCACCCGGAGGTGGAGTATCTCCTATCACTTTCTTGGCACTTTTCTTTTTAGCCCATCTTTCTTCCCATTTATCCAATTCTCTCCACGGTCGCATTGGAATAATCAAATCTCTGATCTGTGCTTTTAACCCTGCCGTTCACTTTTCCTCTAAATCTTGATCAGTGTAATTCAATCTGCAACTTCCCTGCATCAATTTTGTTTTGGCCAAATGTACCTCATACCATCTTGCCAGCTGCACCAATGCTTCATGAGCTCGCTTTGTCTTTTTAGTAACATCCTTAGCTACAAATAGCAACTCGCTTGGGTCATATGTTTCAATCTGTCCAATGACAAATTCCCTTCTATCACACATCAAGCCACCACACACTTGATCTTTTGTTCACTAACCATTCTGGCCTTTCCACGTCGCCTCCCCTACCTCTTATCTGGTCTGACCATTATTTGATCCCATTTAGGCTGGCCACTATCCTGCCAGCTGTCATTCCAGCTAAGGCTAGGGACTTGGGCAGGAAATGGTATAAGGTTACTTGTGCTTCTCTAGCACCCGTTCTAGCGAGGTCTACCTGGCAGACTTCAGGTGATTTGGACATCGTTGTCTCTAATTTTAATACAATCTCTCTTCGGCCATTGACGTCATTGCTCCTTTTCGTCCCCTATCCTCCTCCAGATTAAAACCCTTAGCACCATGGTTCTCTCCAGCCTTATGCACCGAAATGAGCAACTGCAAAAAACTTGAGCGCAGCTGGCGACAAGCCTATGACCCGGACATTAAAGCCACCTACAGAGCCGCTATTAAAAAATTCCACAAACTTAAGCGTTATATTATGAGCGAGCACTTTATCGGCAAAATTAGCGCTGCTGAAAATTCCTCAAAAACTTTATTCAAAATAGTGAAAGACTTTGCTAAACCCGTGGCCCTTTCCTGTCCGACACGCCCCAGTCAAAGCCTCTGCGACAGTCTCTCTAACTTCTTTCAAGAAAAGCTTGTTGATATCTTTGCCTCATTCAATCAGTCCCTAGCAATCCTTCCCCGGACCCTAAGATTTCCCAGGAGGAGGCGTTCGTGTCTTTCAATGATATCTCTGTGGAAACTCCCCTTGCCTGGATCAGATCTTTTTTAAGTGGTCGTACTCAACAGGTCCTCCTCCAACCTTTTTTCTCTGAGAAAAAAACACTCTGCTGCGGTGTCCCTCAGGGTTCCGCACTGAGGTGTTAGAGTGATCTCCTACGCTGATGACACTCAGCTTGTGTTTTGTTTTAGAGATAACTCTGAAACTAGCTTTGCCAATTTCAGACGCTGCCTGGGTAACATTTCATCGTGGATGACTCTCAATACTCTTAAGCTCAATGCGGATAAAACCGAGATGCTGTTTTTCAATCAAAGTGCCCCACCCCCTCCTTTTTTTTGGTGGCCGTCTGAGCTTAACCCTCTAACAGTACCGGTAAAATCAGCTAGGAATCTGGGTTTCCAAATTGACAATGAACTGTCATGCAAGACTCAAATCAATAAGGTTACCTCTGCGTGCTTTGGCAAACTTCGTATGATCAGCAAAATTCTCCCTTTTCTGCCCCTGGACTCATGTAGGACCCCCCTCCATGCTCTTATTACATCTCACCTGGATTACGCTAAGAGCCTTTATGTGGGAGCCCCAGCCTATCTGATCAAACGTCTGCAGATTGTGCAGAATGCTGCCGCAAGGCTAATATGTAACATCCCCTATCGCCACTCAATAGCCCCTGATCTGATGAAATTACACTGGTTGCCTGTGACTAGCCGCATCCAGTTTAAGTCCTTGGTCCTGGCTTTCAGGGCGCTAAAGGTCCAAGGTACTGCATATCTCAGATCCCGGCTCAAGCTTGTCCAGTCGGATCAAACTCTCAGATCGAATCATCTCCGCCTCCTCCGCCCTCCTCGGTTCCGCCATTCCAGAATGGGGGGCAAAGATTTTGCTGGTGTGACGGCTAAATTATGTAATAGCCTGCCACTGTGCCTAAGGTTGACTGAATCTGAATCACAGTTGCGGCGCAACTTAAAAACCTGGTTGTTCTCCAACCTTTAGCCTCGCTAGATATTCTTGCTGCTCCTAGTCCGTTAGCGCCGGGACACCCCCGTTGTGGGTAGCTGCGCGCTTTATAAGTTTAAAAAATAATAAAATATTTTAATGTTCAATCTGACCACGTCAAACAATGGTGCCTTCATTGCCACTTGTATAGTCCTCTGATCCCTCTCACTTCCTGTGTCTTCCATGCCACAACTTTGGGCCCTTCTTGGACCTGCACTCTCCTCCATTCTCAACACTGAACAACTTTCTCTCTCACAACTTCAATCTCTCCAATAGTTACCCTCACACAAACCTTATGGTTGCAACATTGCTCTGGGAGCTTCCTGTCTCATATCCCGCTCTTCACGGTAACATTGACTCCCTCACTGGTGGAACCCACATGCTGATGTCCGACCTAGACTTTTCAAAAGCTCCTGTTCGCCTTCGTTGTGACCCACTGTCCATCCTCGTTGGATCAGCAGTGGCTGGCAATGGAGTACTAACTTCCACTGGCATCTGAGCCATACCTGCTCCGCTGATTGTAAGACTACCTCCTGACATAGTTTCTTCCCCTTTTCTGGTCTGCTGTTGGCTTTCATTTGCTCTCTCTTTTGGATTATAGTTCAAAACCAAAAGGTCCAATTGTAACTGGTACTGTAAGAGAGTCTGGTAATTGCATGGCACATGCATTACCATGGGGCTCAGGATCTGCATATCCTGGCACTCCAGATCCCCCTCGAATCCTTATTCCTACCACCATTCTCCCTCGTACTCCTGCTGTTTGCTCATCTGAAACTGTTCATCTACTTCTAAAGCTTCCCCAGGTTGCTGCGTTCTCTCTAGCTCTGATCTGGAATCATAAGGTGAAGGACGTTCTGCCAGCAATCTCTCTAGGAAGCTATCATCTGTATCACTGTCCTCTTCTGTTTTACCGTGTCCTTCAGACATTCCTTTTAACAACCTGAATGGATACAAACATTCGCCCTCTATGGTATCTACTCTCCACCTATTCAACTCTGCATCCCACCTAGCCTTCATTGCTTTCTTCATTCTTCCCTGTGAAGCTTCTCTTCTCTCTGCCATTGGTGATCTCATCCATGCAGTTAATGCCTCAAATTGCGTTGGTCTAGGCAGAGGCTTCAGAGAAGACATCACTCCTCTCTGCTGGTATAGCACCTCCATCCGAAATGACCCATAATAAGGAAAATCCAATTCTCCCTCTTTCTCTGTAATTTTATGCCAATTTTACAACCTCACTATAGTATGGAGTCCTACATTGGTTGCCATATAATGAGCCAGAGTATCCTCAGGTGGAGCTTTTTCACCCACCCGAGTTACCAGTCCTTTGTCCTCTACACAAATCATGCAACACCTTAAAACATCTCATTTTGAAAATCAATCATTTGCAATCCAAAATTCAATAGTAAACTTCTGATGAAATTCTACCAATCCCAGTGCGGCGTTACACCAACCGACCAATCCTAGCGCGGCTCACACTGACGTCACAACTCCGTCCTTGTAGCGGCTCACCCTCCTTTATAATTTCACTTCGTACACTCGCTCACACATTTGTACACAAGTGACTGAAGAATGAAAAGTTATTAACTGAGTAACTGCTTCCTATTACAGCCACAATAACTTACAGTCACATTAACAAGTAATTGTCCGTCTGCTAAAAGATCGATAGAGCACTCTTACAAGTACATCCGCTGTGACCCCGACCTTCGTTAGTCACCCAATCGCTGTAGTCTACCCCAGGTACCTGAGGCTTTCTACCGCGATGTTACTCTTACATTTACACAAAGTTCCCTACCACAAATGGTCGCCGATAGCGCTTCACAACACCCACAATTTTGATCGGACAATCACATACACAAACTATCCCGGGATCTTGGAGTTCTCTGGAGTCGGGTCACCAAAACTTCCTGATTTGTACGTGTCCAGACCAGTAAACTGATTAACCCACAATCACTCGACTTGCATTCTCACTTCACAAAAGAACACACAATTAATTCATCACTGCATTCTAACACACAACATAACTTCATACTCACGGTAGCACCGCTTCCGCCGCACCATCAGCATCCGCTGACCTCTGTCAATCTTGGTTTCTCGCCGTCATCTACTCCAAGTCCAGAGCCAAATATTCCCCAGCTTTGGCTCTAAATCCCTCATTTTCCCCTCACTTTAGAGGCAGAAGCATCATCTGCTATTATTTGATTATGCTAAATTTAGACCTTGCCTTCCCTTCCAAATTTAGCACTGATGGTCTTTTATTTGCCTGCGAAAGTTGTCAAGGGGAACAAATACTTCAAGATTATACTTACAATTTGGTCATACTAAAAGCACCACAGACTCCGAATTCCAGTTTATGGATTTATTGTAAGGCCAAAAATAGTTGAATATACACGCATCGAAGAATCAATGAATATAGGTACATAAAAATCAATCCAGAACCGAACCTGCGCATATAATTAATTCGGCACAGAATGCCTAATGTGAAAAATTCAAGAATTAAAATACAGCACAGGATGGAGCTGAATCTAATTCCTTGTTCATTAGTAAGGAAAGCAGGAATTATTTTTCCCTACACTACTCTCTCTGAGGTTCCTGGCTTGAGTACCCTCACTTCTTTCCAAAGGTGTCAGCACATGTAGACTTCCTAAGAAGTAGTCCTGTCAAAATGGATCAAATAGCTTAAGGATATGGAGCTCGCTCTTAAGGTGCTCCTTCTCCTCCGAAAATCTAGAAGTCTGATTTTCTGTCCCTACGCACAATATTAAAGGACAAGATTCACCTCCTCCTAAATGCACCACATGACAAACTATTTTGCTTGCAGGGTTCCTCAGTAGCTGTCTGTTACTTCTTTAATTAAATGTTATTGTCTTCTAGTGGCCTAGAGGTTCAGATAGGCCAGGCACAGAAGATATCCTCCATTCCCGCTTCTCAGACTCCACAAAGACATTCCGGTTATCTCCTTAAACTAAGAATAACTAGGTCAAATTCCTGTACCTGCAATGGGGCGAGTGCATACTGTTCTGGCACACACAAGAGATACATTAATTATTTCTTCAGCAAACAGGGCTTTATAAACTGTCAACAACTTGTAGCTCTGGGCCTACAGTGCAGGCAACTTAAACACACACAATTACATTAATATGAATATAATGTCATCCTGCACATTATGCATACAGGAATGAAAATGACTCTAATACATATGAATCCTAATTAAAAGTGCACATTACAATTCTATGTTTAAGATGTAGCATAAATGCATTTGATAAACACAATACACTACAAACGATAAAAACACATGTAGAAACCTTTGATTATGAATATAATGCAACAATAAAATGTAGAGTGCTATAAGCGCTCTATCACATAATTTCACCCATCCACTCACCCAGATCACTTAGTATAGACCATAAAAGCACAAATAATATATCAACATAAAAAAGAGAAAATTAATTACATATGGTCAGGCCTTTCATAATTATGCAAACCGCGAATACGAAAAACAACTAAAGTGATGATAACAATGTACTGTCCAGGGAACCCACTCAACCCATACCTGGCAACAAAAACCTCATGTATGAGTCCACTATGTTAACAGGAATGTTCAGGGACACCTCGTCATTAGTAAACTGTTGTTCAACAAATGGCATAAAAAGGGCATAAAATCAATAAAGCATTCTAAATACAAAAGTACAAAAAAATAACGGAGTCAAGTAAGGTCACAGCATAGATATTAGGGGCCAAGTATTCTGAAGACAAGTATATAAAAATATACTAAAATCCCAACCAATAAATCTAACATTCTATTCAGTATGAAGGATAATACATTTATTTCATATTAAAATTTCAATTCATTTTATGATATTAGGTACCAAATAGTGAACCAAATACTGCACATAAATATTGACCTTATCAAACGGCATACTTCTTTCTAATCTTTAGCGCCCAGCAGATGTAGCTAATCACTGAATAACAAATAGATTGTGATTCGAAATGCTGTAAAAATAGCAAGCCTCTTTAGAAGATAAAAACCATTGGGACACAAAATTGGGTGCAGGAAACAAGTTTAAATAAAAGCATGAAGTGGGTCGTGGGTTGTTGCATGGAGAAATCATCCACAGGAACACCATCCGTCTCACGACCAGCACCGACAACACCCTGACCAGCGCCGAACACCTGCATTTCCAGATCCACACCAACCCGAATACCACCCTCAGAGGCACCCTGATCTACCGACCCCCCGGACCACGCACACATTTCAGCGAGGACATCGCCGACTTCGTCAGCCCGCATGCCCTCCCCTCCGCTGACTACATCCTCCTGGGAGACCTCAACTTCCATCTGGAAAACAACAACGACCGCAACTCCAGCACCCTGCTCGACAACCTCGCCAACCTGGGACTCAAGCAACTGGTGTCCACCCCCACCCACCGCGCCGGACACACACTCGACGCAGTCTTCTCCTCCAGCAAAGACGTCAGCTTCAGCCACGCCACTGAGCTTCAATGGACGGACCACAGCTGCGTCCACTTCACCTTCAAGAGAACGACGACCCACCACCACCAGCAACAGACCGCCCGCAGAAGCTGGAACAAGATCACAGCAGACCAGCTCGCCACGTCCCTGAGCCAGCACCCTCCTGCCAGCTCAGCAGACCCCAGCCAGGCCGCCAACAACCTCACGAAGTGGATCAGCATCTGCGCGGACGAGCTCGCCCCTCTGAGGACCCCGCCTAGCAGACCCGGCAGTAAGAAGGCCCCATGGTTCACCGACGAACTCAAGAGCTCCAAGAAGAACTGCCGAGCCCTCGAGAAAGTCTGGAGAAGGGAACCGACACCGGACAACAGGACCTCCTTCAAACTTGCCACCCGGAAACACCACCAGCTGATCCGCGCCGCCAAGAAAACAGCTTTCAAGGACCGGCTGGACAACAACGCACACAACTGCAAGGAACTCTTCAACATCGTGAAAGAGCTTTCCAACCCCAGCGCAGGAAACAACGACATCACCCCATCGCAAGACCTCTGCAACTCCCTCGCTTCATACTTCCACAACAAGATCGCCGACATACACAACAGCTTCAACAACCAACCAACGCACACCATGACCGAACAACCACCCCCCACCACCACCCTCCACGCCTGGACCCCGATCAGCACCGAAGACACCATCCGCACGATGAACTCCATCCACTCCGGATCACCGACCGACCCCTGCCCTCACCACGTCTTCAACAAGGCCGACGCTGTCATCGCACCCCACCTGCGAGACATCATCAACACATCCTTCGACACCGCCACCTTCCCCGAGAGCTGGAAGCACGCCGAACTCAGCGCTCTTCTCAAAAAACCCACAGCGGACCCCTCCGAACTCAAGAATTACCGCCCCATCTCGCTCCTCCCGTTTCCAGCCAAAGTCATCGAGAAGATCGTCAACAAGCAGATGGCCGCCTTCCTCGAGACGAACGGATCCCTCGACCCCTCACAGTCCGGCTTCAGAGCCAACCACAGCAACGAGACCGCCCTCATCGCCGCCACCGATGACATCCGAGCCCTGATGGACAATGGAGAAACAGCGGCCCTCATCCTCCTAGACCTCTCCGCGGCATTCGACACGGTCTGCCACCGCACCCTAGTACGGCGCCTCAGCAACATCGGCATCCAGGACAAGGCGCTGGAATGGATCATCTCCTTCCTCGACGGAAGAACACAGAGAGTCCGCCTACCACCGTACAAGTCAGAGGCCTCCGAAGTCATCTGCGGCGTCCCCCAAGGATCATCCCTAAGCCCCACCCTCTTCAACGTCTACATGAGCCCCCTCACGGCCATCGTACGCAAACACAACCTCAGCATAATCTCCTACGCCGACGACACCCAGCTGATCCTCTCCCTGACCAACGACCCCGCCGCCGCCAGAGCCAACCTGCACGAAGGGATGAAAGAGGTAGCCGAGTGGATGACGACCAGCCGCCTGAAACTGAACTCGGACAAGACAGAGGTCCTCATCCTGGGCTCCTCACCCTCCGCCTGGGACGACTCCTGGTGGCCCCCCGCCCTGGGCACCGCACCCAAACCGACTGACCATGCACGAAACCTGGGCGTCATCCTGGACTCCTCCCTCTCCATGACCAGGCAAGTCAACAACGTCTCCTCGGCGTGCTTCAACATCCTACGCATGCTACGGAAGATCTTCTGGTGGATCCCCACCGAGACCAGGAAGACCGTCACCCAGGCCCTCGTCACCAGCCGACTGGACTACGGCAACGCCCTCTACGCCGGTACCACCGCCAAGCTCCAGAAGAGACTCCAGCGGATCCAGAACGCCTCAGCCAGACTCATCCTCGACATCCCACGAACCAGTCACATCTCCGGACATCTGAAAGACCTTCACTGGCTCCCCGTCAACAAAAGAATCACCTTCCGCCTCCTCACCCACGCACACAAAGCCCTACACGACCAAGGCCCGAGCTACCTCAACAGCCGAGTCAACTTCTACGCTCCCAAACGCCACCTCCGATCAGCCAACCACGCCCTCGCCGCCGTCCCCCGCATCCGAAGAGCGACTACGGGAGGAAGGTCCTTCTCCTACCTGGCCGCCAAGACCTGGAACTTCCTCCCGACCGACCTGCGCCTGACCCAAGACCACCTCTCCTTCAGGAAGAAGCTGAAGACCTGGCTGTTCGAGCAGTAGCGGCACCGCCCCCCCCCCCCCCCAGCGCCTTGAGACCCTACGGGTATGTAGCGCGCTTTATAAGTGTCAATGATTGATTGATTGATTGAAAAGCAAGGAAATGAAGGAAAATAACTACCCATTGATGGGAAGGTAGCAAGAAAGTGCATCGTGCATAATCTCATGTGTGTAAGGTAGAATCTATATTCAGGATGTGCTACCCACGTTATGTATGGTCCCATCCCTTCAGTAGTCAAAATTAGTGCACAGCAGAGGACAGTGTCAATACCTAAAGCTCTTGCTTGCCTGGCATCGTTCAGAGATTTGTAAAATATAGGCTTTACCACCACCTCTGAGTAGGTCGTTCCCTTTGTTTCCCAGCTCTGAGTCAAGGGCGTTAATATAAAATCAATTCCAGCTGCCTCAATCAGACCTTCCCCCTATCCACCAGGTTGAAGGCACAGGAGAGGTCCATAAAAGCCATGTGTAAGGAACTTCTCCTGGCTTTAACATAGTTCCCCATTATCAAAAATAAATGTAAGGATTGTTTGACCATGCCCAAGCCGGGATTAAAACAATTTTGCATGTCAGAAAAAACGTGTTAGCTACAGCCCTGTATTAAAACTTTTCGAGGATTCTCTCCCTAATATTTTTTCAGATTAATCCAATGAAGAGATAGGATGGTAACAGGGCCGGAGGTTTCTGTCCCCTTCTTTAAAAATGGGAATGTTCAGGATGGTTTACTTAATAAAGCTCTACCCTGTGTCTAGTTCTTTTCCGGAGGAATTGTCTTCAGTTTCTTCCAGGTTTCAGGTTCAATTCCTATTTGCTGTCTCCTTTCCAGCTCATTATCTTCCAACACCTCATTCTCAGCTTTCAACCTCACCACCTCATAGAGCATTTCTGTTATGCTTTAAACATCCATCATTCAAAGGATGACAGCACAAATGACTTAAATCAGGCAGTTTCTGGAATATTCTCTCCCTGAGCAAACACACATAAGAGTCACACATACAAAAACTCTGAAAAATGTATACACGCAAATACAGTATATAGGTGTGAATGCTGAGAAAATATAGAGATTAAGGCATATAAAGATATGAAGACAATCTGTACTCCTTTGCATTGCATACAGGGGCATATAGTACCTAGAGATAGTGCCTCATAGGAGCTGTGTAAATATGTGCACACCCACAAAGTAATGAACTCCTGTATTGACACACGTACCCACTGATCCATAACACCTACTGTCAGACCCCATTGATGGCCGGGCGCAGAGGAGCTATTGGACACCTACCATAATGGTTGTGATTGGTTGCCACTGGTGTCCTACCATTCCTTCTTCTACTGCTCTGTAAAATGGACAAAGTACAATACTTTCCTCACTTGACTCTCAGGGTAGCGAAAGTAAGCAGTCACAGGCTTCTCCCAGCGGTAGTATGAGGGTGAACGAACTTAGAACTCAAAAAGCAACCAAAAGGCACAACAACTTCTATACCAAGCACATTGCTTGTATTTTTAAGAAAAGAAAATACATTTTAATCACAAACCAGTGTTAAATACTGCACAATGAAATCCAGTGAACAGTGCAATGATCCTAGTTATGAGTCTCCTCTGTGGTGCCACACCCACTGATTTCCCTTGTGCTAATCTCACCTGGGTGTCATCTTGATGGTTTGTCCCCTCAGCATTCAGGGCAGTAGCATGAAACAAGCTCAAGTGCAGTATCAATTACTCCACAAGTCTAATGTTCACTTTTCTCAAAGTCCTTACCCTGATGATGTATTAGGTGATGCATTTAGCCTCTCACGCTCTTGCAGAGTGGATCCTGTGCCCTCACTGTCCTACTTTAGGTGCAGGACAGCAGTGATGGAAGACAGTCTTGGGAGCTGCTAAGAAGACCAAGTGCAGCCCACGTCTGTGTCACAGCAAAGTTCCGCGGTGAACAGCAGCTCTGGTGCCTATGTGCTGGTATGGGCCTGGATAGTGCGATGACTTCTGACCATGGGAGTGAGCCCCGAAGGGATATTCAACCAACAAGTCTCGTACAGACAGGTGCAGTCACCATAGCACTAGGGGATGTAGCTATGATCAGGCCAGAGCAGTCACCATGACACTAGTATCCCCCCATCGAAAATGTGCAGCTACCACATCAGCTATAGTCCTGATTAGGCTGTCACAGGAAGTTAAAGCTCTGATCGTTTTGATGCAGGCAGTTGTAACCCCAATTGGGTCAAAGCAGGTAGTTGCAGTCCTGATTTAGCCTATTTTGTGAAACTACGATATATCTACTACTGCAATACCTTTGCTGTCTATTCTGTGTATGTGTCGCGCTTTGGGGCATTTTTGCAGTATTTCAGTACATAGAAGACATATTAATCGGTATTGTCAGTGTTTTATTGGTTTGGTGTAAGTTTGTCTAGCAGTTTTTGAAATATTCTCAAAAGACAAATATAAGCAAAAAAACAATGGATACTGCTAAGTTCACAGACCCTCAACGTTGTAGGCATCGCCTAGCAGTGGTGTGAGCCTGGCCAGGGCGTCTTCTCTACTTATTTGTATACTTGTTACTGGATTGTCAGTGGAGCCTCGAATCTCAAAACCCTTCTTGGCTCTCCTGGAAAGCTTGGTACAGCAGGCACAGTCAATGCATAATTTGAGGCAGTGGTTTATGGTGCTCTGTACCGGCACTTAATTGTCAACAGTGGCACTTGTGACAGCCTGCCACAAGGTGGCAATGTCTGGCCTATTTAGAGATGAGCACAAAAACCCGTAATTATTAATTCAATATACATTAAAAATTACGATTACCTGCCGCCCAAGCAATTCTTATAGCTTTGGGGGCCGGAAATAGTCTGAATTGTTACACTTCTATGAGTGTGACGATTAGCAGTTGGGTTGCTACGATCACTGACAGAATAGCAGGGACAATATGTGGTTCTATCTGCAGTAGTCTCCTGACGAGTGCCCTGGAACATATTTTTTAACAAAGTAAGCACTGGGTGTGAAGATCTAACTACGCATATTATTGGAATCTACCAATGTCACAAGTAAGCAGAAACCATAGAATAAAGTAACCTGGATGCATCAGGATGAGAAGATTTCCATAAGGGCAAGTAGGCTGCAGCAGTAGTCTGACTCTGAGAGTTGTACAGAACATTATTTTGTGTAGATTAAAAAAAGGAAGGTGTTTGCAAACTGTCCAGATCAACCTGACATCAGTATATGACAAAAGGTCCATCATATAACTATTCATATAGTTAAGGTGACAAGTGGCTGACCAGGGGAAAGTCCGGAGAGGGAGATGAGAGGTGGTATGGATCTAAGAGGTCCCCTAAGGAGCAATAGCATGCTGCATTCATGTAGATTGCTACTTATATGTAATGCCAGTTTGAGTAGGTGGGCCCTGTAAGGAGAGATCTCTACTGTGAGGAACTACTAAAAGGCAGCCGGTTCCCCAGAGTGGGATGTAAAGCCAACATGTTTAATAAAAATTAACATTGTGTATGTTGAATAAGATTGTGCACCTTTCGGAGAGAACTGCGAGAGGACAGGGTGTAAGAAACCATATGCCTGAAGATAAGTCCATACAGAGTAAGACTTCTAGACTGTTACAGTCTGTAAGCCCATGATTAATTTTGTTGTGCACTTAACTGTGGCATCTGTGCTCGGTGTGGTCCCTGCACCTCCACAGTCCACCGCAGCCGTTAGGGGGCTGATTGTTGTGGAGGGAGTATAGCAGTGATCCAGGCGGCGGAAATCCACTTCCGGCTTGCCGCCTTCGGCCGCCATTTATTTAGGGGAGGTGGTCTAGTCTTCCACCTCCTCTGCTTTGGGAACCACTATTTAGGCTGCCAATGGTGCGGGCGTGCCGGTGGCATTCTAAAGGCAAGCCCGTCTGCGCCCATCCGCGCCTGGAGGTCGCCAGAAATGATGGCGGTTTTGAGGTAGGCAGGCTTACTTATACTAGAGAAACTTTGCTGTCTATCAGCCACCTGGTAAGCCCATGCAGACAAGTTCTGGTGGATGATGTGGAAGTGCCTTTTTGCTGTTGCAATTGTGGCTTTGATTCCCATCCCGCAATGCCCCCCTGTCCTCCTGTATCGCTACCTATGCCCTCTGCTAAAAGTTTATACCTTAATATCCGTTCTCTGTCTAAACATTACATGGAGATTTATGACTTACTAGAAGATGAATCTCCGGATGTGTTTTTCCTGACCGAATCCTGGCTGACAGATGCTATGGTGGTTGAACCAGGCTTAGCACTTCCACCGGGATTCAGCATCTTGACGATTAACCGGAAGTCTAGAGGTGGGGGCATAGCAGTTATCTTTATGTCCCGCCACCGCTGTTTATTTGTTAAGGAGGATGTGGCTGGGTGTGAATGCACTTGTTTCACTGTCTCTTTTAGCGCCCACACTACCATGACAGGATAACTAGTTCATCGCCACTTGGGGGGCCGGCTTTAGAATTTAAATTGGCCATTATTGAGGCCACCGGTACCTTGGCGTGACTGCCACCAAATTTTAGTGTTATTGGTGACCTAAATCTACATTTTGATTGTTCTGCTGATCCTGAAATCAGCAGTTTTCTCACTGACTTTGCGGCCTGCCAACTTAAACAGCTCGTGGAGGGCCCTACCCATATTGCCGGACACTTACTTGACCCTGTTTTTTCGAACATTCCTTCTCTTTTGGTCAAGACACCTAGCCCGTTGTGTTGGTCTGACCATTTCATGGTCTCTATTTTTCTCCCACTCTCTGAGTCTATGTCCAGAGTTGTTCCTAATGCCTCCGTTAGGCGATGCTGGCATAAACTTAAACTGGTAGACCTGCATGTCATTTTTTCATTTTGCCCCCCTATTCCTATTGATGATCCAGATCTGGCATACAAATTACTCTGTGACTGGATTCCCATGCCTTGGATACTATTATCCCTGCTAAGTGGTCCAAGGGTCATTGCTCTAACTCCAATCTAGGTATGATGATTCTTTGGCCGCTATGCAAAGTACCTTCAAAAAACTAGAACGGGTTTGGAGAAGGGACTACGATTTGGGGCCTAAAAACTCATACCAGGATGGTATTAAGTGTTATCACAGGGCCGTTCACATGGCTCGTGTAGCTTACTTTACCAATGAGATCAAGTCTAGCAAGAATCCTGCCAAAAGTATTTTTAAACTACTTAACAATCTTAAAAACAGGAAAGATCCGTCTATTCCGGTGATCACGTCTGGGCAGCAATGCGAGGACCTGGCCACGTTCTTTGTTAAGAAGGTGGAAACCATTTATAAATCCTTTACTACATACTTTACAGATTCTGCTGCCACTCTGGCTCCCCCCCAGCCTCAACCTGAGAACCATTCCTCCTATTTCCCAGGACGAGTTCCTCACGCTGAGGCTGAAAGTTAAGTCTGGCTCCCCTATGGACCCCATGAGACCTGCCCAATTCAGGGACTCTTTGCCTGCGCTCCTTACACCTCTGTGCCAGGTAATTAATTCCTCCTTTACCACTGTTGTGGTGCCTTTAGTATGGAAGCAAGCCCGGGTAGTCCCCTTGTTGAAGAAGCCCTCACTGGACCCTACCAAACCGGAAAACTTTCGCCCCATATCCCTACTGCCTTGAGCAGCCAAAGTCGCCGAGGCCCACACCAATAACGTCCTCTCAAGCTTTTAAAATAACACTAGCGTCTTGGACCGTTCCCAGAATGGTTTCCGCCCTGGCCACAGCACTGAGACTGCGCTCTTGGCTGTGACCGAACATCTGCAGACCATTCTGGACGAGGGACAGACTGCGGCCCTGATACTGCTCGATCAAAGCGCCGCTTTTGATATGGTCTCTCACCGGATGCTCCTATA
The DNA here is from genome assembly GCF_964261635.1 of Lissotriton helveticus. NCBI lineage: Eukaryota > Metazoa > Chordata > Amphibia > Caudata > Salamandridae > Lissotriton > Lissotriton helveticus. The sequence goes on along the minus strand of NC_136068.1, from coordinate 1,123,687,230 downwards.
TCGCTTAGAGGAGGCCGGGGTGGTCGGTTTGGCCCTGGATTGGTTTTTATCTTTTCTGTCTGGCAGAACATTCCAGGTCATTGCCCCACCCTTTCCCTCCCATGTCCATTCCATCAAGCAGGGGGTCCCTCAAGGCTCGGCCTTGAGCCCCATACTTTTCAATCTCTACGTGCAACCCCTGGCTGCGGTGGCGAGAGATCATGGTTTGACCATGGTCTCGTATGCCGATGATATGAAGCTGGTGGTGGCCCTCTCTGATGATCCCACGCGTGGCGCTACCAAATTTAGGAACAGTATGGTGGCGGTCGCACATTGGATGACCACTAACTGCCTTCAGCTTAACGCTAATAAGTCTGAAGTGCTGTTGGTGGGAAGAGATAAGGGGCTTTGGAGCACGCAATGGTGGCCGGTGACCCTGGGGAGTGCTCCCACCCCGAAGTCAGCGGTGAAAAATATTGGGGTATGGCTCTATCCCACTCTTGAGCTCCAGGAGTATACTAAGAGGGTAGCAGGCACCTGTTTTGGTCATCTTCGGGGACTGAGGCCTATGCTGGGTTTCTTCGATCCACCCACTCGCCAAGTAATAGTCCAAGCGACTATCCTATCTAGGCTTGATTATTCTAATTCACTCATGCTAGGCACCAATAAGGCAGAAGTGACTCATCTTCAGCGAGTCCAGAATGCAGCGGCCCAAGTTCTGTTGAGGCTCCCCAGAATATGTTCCGTGATGGGTGCAATATACCGTCTGCATTGGCTGCCGATAGCGAAAAGGATCGAATTCAAAATGCTATGCCTGGCCTTCAAAATATTAAAGCTTTCTTCTCCTGAGATTCTGTCCAATCTCCTGGCTCCATACGTTCCCACCCGTCAGCTACGCTCTACCGAGCAACACCTGGATGTGGTCCCTCGTGTGAAGCGCCTTAGAGCGGGTGGCCGGTCTTTCCGGTATCTCCCAGCGAAACTCTGGAACTCCCTTCCTGTTCTGATTCGTCATATGGATTGCTTACTGTCCTTCCGTAAGGCCACCAAAACTCACCTGTTCTCCTTGACTTAGCCCCTGCTCCTCCTCTGACATTACTATCAGTGCCGAGACGCCTCTTCGCTGAAGCAGCAGTGCGCTATATAAGAATATTGAACATAACATAACATGATGTATTTCTGTGCTTCAGGCTCATTTTAATCTGTGATAGTGCTACGGACTTTTATTCGCAGCACAGTTGTATTTTTTTTTTGCTTGTGGGTGGGCAGAGGGTTTCCTATTGTGTGACCTGCTGTACTTACAGCATCATATTTTGTTGATGTGTGCCCATTTTCACTATTCAAGGATGTGCTGATTTACCTGAGCATCTTTGTGAGTATTCATGGAAGTAGAGCTCGCACCCGAGACTTAATCGATGCTCACTGATTTCAGTGGTACATGGCACAGTAAGGGCTACTTCATGGACGATCTGCTTTGCAGTATGTACTTCGTGTTGCACTAAGCCTTGGCACACAATATTAAAATTGTGCCCTCTATTTAAACATTTTTTTTATTTTTTTTTACAAACAAAAGGAGTTAGGTCCTGGAGTAGGAAGTGGGGGGCTGGACCCTATTTAAATCAGAAAAAGCAAAAGAATGCCACCACCCACTTGTAATTTTTTGGAAAGATGCCGGTTATTTAAGAGCAATAGGACAAACATAGCAGGCTGTCATTCTATGTTCTAAGGGCTCTTGATATTTTTGCTTCTGCTAAATTATGCTATTGTTTAGAACGAATGTCTGACAAAATATCGAAATCAAAAATATCGAAATACAAAAATATCGGGACAAAAATATCGAAGTCAAAAATATAGGAATCCTATCCCTAACAAGGTAAGTACAAAAATATCGAAAAAATAATATCGTAGTACAAAAATATCGTATTTAAAAATATCGTTTTTTTAAATGTATTAATAATAATGTAAAAATAATTATAAAATACATATAATGTTACAAATATTAAATAAAAATATTAAAACATAATTAAAAATTTAAAACTAATACATATACATTTAAAATAAATTAAAAACTTAATAATGTAATGTAATTTTATATTTTTTAATTTCATTTAATTGATTTAATTTAAATTAATTTTATTTTTACCCTGTACGACTGTACCCCAAAAACCCAAAACTGACCCTGAACCCTAAAAATACCCCTTTACCCAAAAACCCAAAACTGACCCTGAACCCTAAAAATACCCCTTCACCCATGAACTGAAAACTGACCCTGAACCCTAAAAATACCCCTTTACCCATGAACTGAAAACTGACCCAGAACCCTAAAAATACCCCTTTACCCAAAAACTGAAAACTGACCCTGAACCCTAAAAATACCCCTTTACCCAAAAACTGAAAACTGACCCTGAACCCTAAAAATACCCCTTTACCCAAAAACTGAAAACTGACCCTGAACCCTAAAAATACCCCTTTACCCAAAAACTGAAAACTGACCCTAAACCCTAAAAATACACCTTTACCCAAAAACTGAAAACTGACCCTGAACCCTAAAAATACCCCTTTACCCATGAACTGAAAACTGACCCTGAACCCTAAAAATACCCCTTTACCCAAAAACTGAAAACTGACCCTAAACCCTAAAAATACACCTTTACCCAAAAACTGAAAACTGACCCTGAACCCTAAAAATACCCCTTTACCCATGAACTGAAAACTGACCCAGAACCCTAAAAATACCCCTTTACCCAAAAACTGAAAACTGACCCTGAACCCTAAAAATACCCCTTTACCCATGAACTGAAAACTGACCCTGAACCCTAAAAATACCCCTTTACCCATGAACTGAAAACTGACCCTGAACCCTAAAAATACCCCTTTACCCATGAACTGAAAACTGACCCTGAACCCTAAAAATACCCCTGTACCCATGAACTGAAAACTGACCCTGAACCCTAAAAATACCCCTGTACCCAAAATTAATTAATATTATTTAATTACCAATTAATTATTAATTAACAATAACAATAAAGTAAATATATTAGCACATTTGCTGTAATTAATTTAATTTAATAATTAATATTATTTTGCACAATTAATTAAGAATAACAATAAATTATATATAAAAAAATTACTATAATTAATGTAATTAAATAATTAATAATAATTAATTACCAACTAATTAATAATTATAAATATGTAAAAATTATAATAATTAATTAACTAATTAATAGAAATTAATGACCAATTAATTATTAATTAAAATATGTACAAACATATATCAATTAATTAATTATTATTAAATTACTTCCCACCCTATTCCCCTATAAACCCATAACCCGCTACAGAACATATTTATCTATTAATAAATTAATTAAAAATAATTAAAAATTAATTCTCAATTAATTAATTAATAATTCCTACTAATTAATAATTAATTTAACATAATTAAATTACTTCCCACCCTATTCCCCTATAAACCCACAACCCGCTACAGTAGTAAAAGACAATATTTAATAAAATAACATTAAAAATAAATAATGAAACATAATAAATACAATATAATATACACTAAATTTATTTAAAACTTGATATTAGTAACATCAAAGTTATTAATTTCGATATTATTAACATCGATATTTACAACTTCGATATTACTGATATCATGCCAATATCGATATTTAGACTGTCGATATTACTTACCTTCGATATTTTTGTATCTCGATATTTAAACTTCGATATTTTGTCTTTCCGATATTTTATTTTCGATATTTTGTCTGTGTACCGTTTAGAACCAAATGCTTGGAGCTCCATAACTTCATAAAGGAACTCAGACTTTGGCCTAGTTTCTCTTTTGGTCACAACACTCCTCTGTTAGTTGCAATATCATTATAATATACGGGGGGGGAGTACTGTATCCCATATGTAATACTTATCACAGAACAGTGACATTGGATATACCAGTGTCAGCCACAGCCACACCCAGCAGAGTGTATGATAGGCAGATCACTTGGTGCTTATTTTCATAGTAGACATTCCACATGGCATTTCTGTAACTATTCAATATGTTTCACAAGGAGGAGAAAGGAATTTAAATGAGGTATTGGGCCCTGGGGTAGTAGGTGGCCCTGTATTATAAGCAACAAAATACCCCCTTACCTAAATTATAAGGTTATTACAAGTCATTTTAGAGTTCCATGACTTTAGGTAGGAATTAAAACTTTGTCCGGTTCCTCTATATGGTCAAGGAACTCATAGGAATATTATATGCAATGGATTATGATATTATTCCTCATTGCTGCCTTGTGCTAACCATGCAAGAGCCTGCTGCCGAGTGGTTTCTTTGATCCAGTCCTTCTCTAATCATCTTTAGTTCAATGAACTCCTGGTATAGCCGGTTACTGCTGTAATCCAACCCTCCTTCCCTTTCAGCTGAACACCAGCCAGTTTGGACGCATCGGCTATTGTTCAATCGCAGGGCTCCCTTTCATCACTGGGAGATGGGCACCGGCTCCCATGATTCCGTGCGCCAATAAACCTTTTTGTGCTGTCCTGCCGCTAGGGAAAAAAGCCTTTGCAAAAAAAAAAAAGACTAATTTGATATACCTGTTTAGAGTGGAATTAACATTTTGGAATCTGGAAGACCCATTGCTGTAAAAACCTCTTGGCTTCGTCCTAGATGAGTCAGCCAATGTCTGTGGTTATCCTGAATATGTTTCAAAAGAGAGCTTCCTGTTTCCCTTTCCCTGTTCTGTTTCATTCATGCATGTACCTGTAAAATGGCGCCTGGTGCACTCCGGGGAAAGTGCTGTTATGTGAATGTTGGCGATGGCTGCTGAGGGCCGAGGGCTGTCATCTTTTATTCATACGTTTTGATTTATTTAAATCAGGCGCACAGCGGCGCGCGGGTACCCTGCAGAAGGGGTACGTGCCACAACAACGAACAAGGCAACCACAGAAGCATTCTAAGGACAAATGCATGCCTATGGTAAAGGCAATGCATGTAGCAGCATGCCTGGGAGACCAAAAACTGACAGAGGAGTCATTGCTAGAACTTGTGGTACAGGACACAAAGCTTCCATATGTGACGGTTTCGCTGCTCGTTCTTGTTTTATTTTCCTGATTTAATTTGTTTTTAATACTTTTGAAGTGCAAACACGCTGTTCTCCTGTCTTCCCCCTCAATGACTCGCTTTCTCATTTTCTATTTTGGTCCCTCTCGCTGTCTCTTCCCCCTCTTTCAGCCTTCCTCATTTTCTTCACATCTCTCTCTCTCTCTCTCTCTCTCTCTCTCTCTCACACACACACACACACACACACACACACACACACACAAACAGCCACAACAACCCTGTCCAACAGACACTTCAAAGTTACATCACGATAACCACTATGAAATGCAAAAACACTAATAAGGTACTTTTAAAACCGTTAAAAACTAGTGTGTAAGGGCTAAATGGAAAAAGTGAGCCTTGTACCTTCCACAGATTAACTTGAGTTTCCTCTCGTCCGCGTGCCCGATAGCTGGTGGTCAATGTAATGTAGATAGAGGTCATAGCATCCGTTTGCCTTTGCATTACTAACGAGCACTGGGGATTGCACACCATCATGGCACCTTGCACCTCTATTCTGGCATTATTACCCCGTCGCAGCAAATGTCAGGAAATGAGTGGACTAGGGAAAGGCATCCCATGTCCCCACAGGGTAGTAACAACATGAGGTCTATTTGGTCAGTAATGGACTCCACAGGAAACTTGCACAATCAAATATGAATCCAAAGTGCTTTCCACACCAATCAATATTATGCAGATGCAGTTACGACTAAAGTAGCCAATCTCTAGGAAGAGCATCTTCACTGGGCACACTCTACCAGATAGAGGAGTAGCATCAACGCAGCTTCGGTGGCTGCCATAGTGGGTACAGCTACAGTTAGGTCCAACCATGACCAGAAAGAAATCCATTACCAGGAAGGCATTTTTGTCCCTAGGTGCAAAGGTCTCTGGATGCCACTGAAGAGGGTAAGGGTTAAAACTATGAGAAGGAGTTAGAGATGGTAAGTGCAGTCAGTGAGAAATATCCAGCTTTTTCACAGTTTTTCCTGATCTTGTAGGGAAAAAGATTCCAGTACTCATTCTTTTTCACAAGACGGGAGCAATAGCTTCCTCGTGACAGCTAAGATACTGAGACACAATTTCAGGTATTGGAAAAGATTTAAAGACAATTTTTATAATAGGTCGTTACTGCTGACAATAAAGATGAGACATTTACCCAGGATTTTGACATTTGGGTTAAACAATAAGAGCTACATCCTACGACCTCCAACATAGCTGCTATGTGTAGAGGAGAGAGGGGTTTTGTTCCAGGGGTCACACATCCTATATTATTGGGCAAAGTTTCCAGTATTCTCCATTGGTTGAAAGAAATGGGAAATACCCCTTTCCTACTAGAGCATGGAATCGCTGAAGGATTAGAGGTCCTATCGAGTTAATTTAAATCATTGGTCTTGCTCTGTATGGAAAACCATAGGTTCAAATATTATTTGAAATATGTCGCTTTATTTTCAGTAAGACAAAGTTTCTGGTTCATGCATTGACCCAGGTCGCGTGAAAAGCAAACGGCCAACACTTGTTTTGCCCATTCACGGTGCGCAGGCCTGGGGTTTCTTAATTTAAAGATAGATGTATCATATATACCCCACAGGATAAAGAAATGAACAGAATGCATATAAAATTGAATATACTCACAACATAACTCCATAATTAACCAATAGTCATCCATATTGCACCCATAAATGAGCACGCAGCACAATGTACATAGATATCAATAGTAATGGCTTCATGTGTGATAACAGTCCCAAGATTTTGTAGTCCCACAAAGAAATTTTTATTCCAAAAACAATACTGAAATGAACAATGTGCCACAATTCCAAGAGTAGTACAAAAGGGGGTGGTGACGGACGGAGCATCTGAACCAATAAAACACTCAGTCAACAGATCTGGGTTTGATCCATCACCTTTCTTTAACCCACTTTGCCACCCCAGTTCAGACATGGCCATATGCAAATCAGTCTGACCCTGTACCTCATGGGAACAGTCCAGCCCGAACTGCCAAGCCATGCCTTCCGTGGACCGGATTCAAGCTTCCTAGGACCGGTTTCTGGCATTACAGCCGTCTTCAGCCCGGCTTGCTTGAATCCAGTGGCAAAGTGAGCAAGGGACTCACGTCTGAGCATACGCTGCCAAACTTATGGCGAACAAAGCGGTACACAAGAGTAAACACTAATCAAATGTGCATGAGTGCAAATGATAAAAATTAAAGCAAGGATCCGTACAAAGTCAGGTATATATAAAATTTGTGAATTGGTTGCAAAGTCTGAATTTCAACATAGCTTATGGGGTTAAGGCACCTGCTGCAGAGATCTTGTGTGCCCAGTTGATCTCAGGTAATAATAATAATGATGAGACAACTCTGCTGGTTGATCTGTGATTAGTCTAGTCCCAGTTTTGAATCAAAGTCTCATGGAGAGCTAATGTGTCTCCTGCAAAGCACATCAAGTATCATGCAGATGCCAGATTTTTATTTTTTGTAGATAGGTAAGTGGGTTACTGCTTTTAACACATATATCCTTTTGTTACTTGTGGCTCATAAATTGTGATCCTTCTAATATAGCACAGTCAGCTATGAAGGACATATGACTCTTATACCTTGTAACCCTCACTGTCTGATGTAACACATCCTGTATATTGTTTTACATACTTATATGCTTTGTTGTCAATATATACTGCATATGTGTAAAGTATAGGATTCTGACACCCTGCAGTGGAATTAGTGGTGCTATAAAAGAAATAAAACAAAATAGCAATATTTAAATTGTTACTTATGTAAATACTGAGACAGCCGGGCACATCTGACATCTTACAGTGCGTGTATATTTTTTTAAATAACAGGGGCAAAGTCAAAAGCATGCCTCTCTTAAGTACTTGTTAAGTAACAAGCTGAGTGCCTTTGTTTCCCTTCTACTGTATTTGTATACAAGCTGAGTGCCTTTGTTTCCCCTCTACTGTATTTGTATCTTGGTGTGAGGCTCAGATAGCTTCCACCCAGGGTACTCAAACAGAAGGAAGCCTGATGGCCCCTTAATTTCTGCCTTTATTTTGGTTCCAGCAGGAATCTGAAAAAACAAAGCCCCCTGCACAGTGCTGCTCGGTAGAAAGAAGATACCTCGCAGGAGCTGTTCAATGGGTCCCGGTATCTGAAAATTACCCTGGGGTGAGTTTAGCATATTTCAATGGAGCCCAACTTCTTGGCAGGGTGGACAGAGTCCACTATGTATGTGAAAATAGCTTGAGTACTTACATTGCAGCCTGGGCAGGGTGCTGCAAAGCACATCCCATGATTCACAAAAGCCAAAATCTCACTTCAGGGCTGTAAATCCAAATTACAGAAGATACAGAAGCAAACAAGTTATGGAAAAGACAATTGCTGGCCAAATGCCTAAATTGTTAAAGTGTCTTAATGGTGTAAATGCATGGAGTGAACCTCAATTACAATGAAAGTTCAGTCGCACGCAGCACAGGGTAAGGTGTCGGTCCCATGAATGAAAAAAACAAAATGAAAGGACTCCCAGTGGGTTTACCAGTGGTAAAGTATGGATAAGGTGGCATAGCCCAATGAATCCCACAAGAAAAGGTCGGTGATGGGATCGGAGATGTGAAAGAAATGGCAGGAATAGATTGACTCCTGTTGGAAATATCTTCCCTAATTTCAGGCTAATTCCTGATGTCAGTTTGCTGCACATGTTTAATGGTTGCACCCCTGGGTGTATGTGGGGTGGAAGGCACTCTGAACATGCAAATGTTATCAGTAAGGTTCCAGTGTAGTGATTAATATAAGATTTGGTAAGTATATTTCAAATCAAGTGTAAGACCCATGGACAGATATAACATACACCCTCCCTAGATTATTTACAGACTCACCATATACACTCCATAGAGTTTTTGGACACATCATATACCCTCCCAGTAGTCTTTCTAAACACACAATATACCCTCTTTCGAGTCTTTCTAGACACACACTATAACCCTCCTCAGAATCTTTGCAGGCACACACCATATAGCACCCCAGGAGTCGTCACGGGTACACTACATACCCTCTCTTGAGTCTTTATAGTCACACAATATACACTTCCTAGGATCTTGGTAAAACACCATATGTACTCCCTAGAGTCTTTGTAGACACGCTATGTACCTTCCCTAAAGTATTTGTAGCCACATGATCTACATTCCCTAGAGACTTTGTGGACATACCATATACCCTCCTTAAAGTCTTTGTAGACACACCATATGCACTCCCTAGAATCTTTTTAGTCACACAGTATACCGTCCTTAGTATTTTTGTAGACACACAGCTTGCCGTCGTTAGACTCTTTGTGGGCACATCATACACCCATCTTTGACCATGTACAGCACCCCACTGCCATTTGGCTAGTTCCAGCTATAGAAATACTATACACATGCACACATACATATATTCATTTTTAGTAACACCATGTACATTTCCTAGAGCCTTTGTAGGCATACAATATGCCCTTGCAGACTCTTTACAGACATACCAGGTAACCTTCCTATATTCTTAGATTCTTTCCAGACTCACCATATATCTTCCCTCAGATATTTGTAAGCACACTATATACCCTCCCTAGAGTCTTTGTAGACTTCGCTGTGCACTCCTCAGAGTCTTTATAGCCAGTTACACACCATATGCACTCCCTAGAAACTTTGTAGACATACCATATGAACTCCCTAGAGTCTTTGTAGATATACCATGTACCCTCTCTAATGTCTTTGTAAAACACACCATATCCACTCCCCAGAGTCTTTGTAGACACACTCTATCTCTTACAAGTATTTGTAGGCACTCCATGTGTGCCCCCTAGAAGCTTTGGAGACACAGTACATGCTTTCTCCAGTGTCTTTATAAATACACCATATACTCTCCCTAGAGATTTTGTAGACATGCTGTACACCCTCACTTGAGTTCTTATAGGCATGCCATACACACTAACCAGCGGCTATGGATACACACAATATGCACCCCCTAGAATCTTGAGTCTTTGCACAATTATCAACATAATATCCTCCATATCAATGTGGAAGCACCATTATTATTATTATTATATATGAATTTATTCAGCGCGCAGCTACCCGAAGGTTTCCCGGCGCTAGAGAAGCAGAAGCAGAGGAGTGAGAAGGAACAGGTTACAAAGAAAACAGCCAGGTCTTCACTCCTTTGCGGAACTTGAGATAACAAGTTTCCAACCGCAAAGGGACGGGTAGCGAATTCCAGAGCGAGGGCGCCAAGTAGGAGAACGAGCGCCCACCAACTCTAGCCCGCTTGAAACTGGGAACACAGAATCTGCTTTGAGTTGAGGATCTGAGGGTGTGGGAGGGACAGTAGAGATGGACTAAGGAGGATAGATAGTGAGGGGATTTTCCAGCTTTGATGTGATGCATGAAGCATAATGCTTTAAATTTAGACCTAGACTCTATGCGCAACCAATGCAGGCTGCGCAGGGAGGCAGAGACAGAGGCAGTTCTATGCAGATTGCAGAGCAACCGGGCAGCCATGTTCTGGACCACTTGGAGCTTGCGGGTGACCTCTATGCAGGCACCTAGTAGAAGTACATTCCCATAGTCCAGCCGAGATGTCACTAAGGCCTGGACTACTGACCTCTGGGTGTCTGAGGGAAGCATCCATGTGATCTTCCTCAGCCACCTGATGATGGTAGTACAGGTGGCTGAGACTTTGACCACGTTGCCTCATAGATAACTGATTGTCAAAGAGGACACCGAGATTGCGTGCTGTTGTTGCTGGGACTGGCAGCAGTCCCATTTGCTGAGGCCAATGTTGTGGGCCCCAGAGAGCGGAGTCCGGCCACCATATATCGTCAGAATCTTTAGAGATACAACATAAGCACTCCCTAGAGTCTTTGTAACCATGCCAAATACCCTACCTAAAGACATTGTAAACCACCATCTTTCCTCTCTATAGTTTTTGTAGGCACACTATGTGGACTCCACAGAATATTAGTAGACATACCAAATACCCTCCTTAGTGTCTGTTGACACATCATATGCACTCCCTAGAGTGCTTGTTCAAGAGCATTAGCTCCCAACCAATGCATAAGCCAAAGATATAAAGTGCTCCAGACGAGGAGGAAAGCAGGCTTGAGATGTTTCATTAAAAGCTGGTCTGATGCAAATAACAGGATGGAAAGAGTTGAAAGGGCAGCGCCCTATTAACAGCATACATTTACTGAAGTGAGCACCCCAGTACAGGCTTTAGAGCCACTCTGTTTACCTACAAGCAATGATGAAAACAAGATGCAAATTTCCACTGCTATAAACAGCGCAAACCACCACATCGCTAATTACAAACACACGAGTCAACCCGTTGACTCACTCCCTTCATCACCTACCAGGGAACAATTCTGCATCCCACAGAAAGAGAAAGTCTCCTTCACTTTTTTGTTTTGTGCTCTCCACCTAAACATTGAGGGCCTGATTCACAAGGGCTTACATTTTTTGTAAGTTTAAGTTTTATTTTACATTCTCATACTACGAGTTAATGGTAATTTTACGACTGCGGAGACTCCACAGTCGGGGTGGAGAATTCTGCTCATAAAAAGATTGACCTGTCCAATCTTTTATGTGCGGAATTCTCAATCCTGCCTGTGCAGTCAGAAACTTACTATTAATTTGGTAGTTTGTGAATACCCCAAAAAACTTAAACTTACACATAAGTGTAAGTTTAACTTATTGAATCAGGCCATGAGGTACTGATTACTCACGTTCCTGTTCCCAGAAACATGGAGGGAGGGTATCAGTGCTGAATTTGTAAAAGAATACTTGCCAAGAACCAAAGTTTTGCTCAGAAGCCCACAGCCAGTGTTATCGATGGTCGGATCAGGACTGCCTAGCTTTGATTCTATCTCATATGTTTTAATACACCATCGGACACACCTTATCTCTTAATAACACTCTTCTGCCTACCTGTTTTCTATCTATGTCACTCTGTTTCCATCTTTCTCTTCCTCCTCATTTTCCCCGTTTGTGTTTTTCACTCTCTTGCTTTGAGTCAAAGTCCATCGGGGAAAAGTTAGCGCCAGTCCCCAAAATGAGTGCAGGTGGGCCCCACCTGCACCACCAGTTTACATTGAGCACTGGAGGACAGGATAATCTACATTTCCTTCATTAATTCATTTTTCATCAATGTGAGATGACAGCAATATTTCCCCATAGCAGTGTTGGGCCACTAAAAATTCCAGTAGGCCATTCAGAATTTTTATTTGGAAAGTGTCCTTTGCAGGGTCACTCCCACTTTCTGCCCCAGTGCTGATGGCTACAACTCTGATAGTACACTGGATCCTTCTGCCAAGGCCCCAGTGCCATTGTTCTCTCCCTAAAACCGATATGTGCGAATTGGTGACCCCCCAATTGGCAAAGGACTTTAACCCCCTTATAAGTCCCTAGTATATGGTACCAGTAGTACCCAGGGCATGGGTGTTAAAGGTGGCACTAGGGCCTGAAGCACTGTTTGTGCCACCTTGAGTGACCCAAATAAACAACTGTCAGCAGGCCTGCCATTAATGACTGCAGGGGCAGTGTGAACCGCTCAAACTCGACTTTGCCCTCACCATGAGTGGCAAAGTCAATGCACTATTTTTAATATATGCCAGCCACCCCTATGGAAGGCCTTCTAAAGCCCTGGAGGCAGGATACATTACATTAAAGTTCTGGACTTGTAAATGCAAGCTTATATGTCCATATAGTGGCCTTTACCATTACAGGGCACTATAAGTGATAGGCGGTCCATGGGATAACATGGGCTATCACCTGGGAAAACCTGAGGTTGGCAGCTCCATTATGGTGCCACCTAAATATGTTGCGTTTGGTATCAAACAATGTGCTTCATCATCCCGGACATGAATCTCATGTTGAGGATGATGTGGCATACACCCAGGTTGCTACCTTAGAGATGCCCAACCGGTTGCCCCAGACTTTCCTGTGCTCTGAATGACAGCCTGTGCTTGCTGCCACCAAGAAAGGAATCTGGTGTGAACTCTTGCAGGATCCAGAAACAATGGCCTGAATAGGAAGTGGGTCACAAACTCCCTCCCTGACAGGCTGGCACATCAAGGTGGTGAGCTTCAAAGGTAGCCCCGCCTGTGATTTGCAAGCAAACTGCCTACCAAAGGAGGGAACAGCCCTCCTCCTGCCCCCAGACACTTTTGCACCTGGCAGGTGGTAAAATGTGGTATTTAGGAGGTGTACACCCCCAGAAAGCTAGCCACACCTCTAGGGTGGGCTACCTGGTCTCAACAGCTAAAGAAAACTTCTGGCTTTTTATAAAGTGGTAGAATAGTGAGTTATGGGTACAAAAGGTGACCTAAAACCTTGGCTGTGTTCTGCTTAGGGGCGGATTAGCAGCTGGGGCTAGAATCCTATTGACTACTTTTCACCATGCTAAATCTTGGATTTAAGGGCTACCCTTGAAAACAGAACCTCAGTTATGAACCAACCTGCTTCAAAGAGGACATCTGCACCAACAGGACTTGCACACACTAAAAGAGGGATATTCTCCACCTGGGGCAACACTCCTTCAGCTGTGCCACTAAGACTCTTCCTAGCCTAAAACTTGGTTCTCCCTCAGGGGGACCCATGTGAGAGCCAGAAGAGACCTCAGACTCTCCTGGATTAGTGGCACTTTTAACCTGCAAACTGCAGGTAAAACAATGCTCTGGATCCTAAAAACCACTGCCCATTGTGCCCTCCGAGGGATTTCCCAAATCCAGTTGGTCTAGTACATTGTGGGAACTGTAGTCTTGCCCTCCATGAAGTTTTAGGCAGCTACCATGTTCCCCGGCGCCTCTGGATGTCAAAGTATCCATCTGCGGTGCTTACCACTGCCAAGACTTGTTGGTCGCCAGTCCAGCAACTGACTCCTTCACTCGATGCTGCATCCAGAGGGAACTCTATACAACTTTCATCAGACATCAGCAGCGGTAGCTGAGATTTTGCACCCTGTTCCCCCACAGCACTGTTAAGTGGTAAAAACATCTCTCCTTAAGCTCCAGTTCAGCACCAGGGACACCCAGGGCAACTTTGTCCCCAACCTCTATGGGCTAAGTAAAATTGAACTGACTGCTGGGGCTTTGTTCTGGGACCCACATCAATTGTACCCCCCTTGAGTTCTAGTTCAATTCATTCTGGATGTGGAGAAGACACTGTTCTCTGCTCTTTTATAATCACACTGGCCCCATAACCTTAGGGGGGAGACGGTATGGCTGCCCTCTTGCAGTGCAGCACACAGAATGGAAGGGACTGCATTGACATAGACATACTGCACTGCAAGAGGGCAGGCATTCTGTCTCCCACCCAGAGTCTCAAGTGGGCAGAGTATTGCTCAGTCGCCCCTAGATATAAGCAATTAAATGCATAAATAAGGATTCCCCTTGTGCAACATTTCTGACCATGTAACATGTTCCGCGAAAAAGCAGATATGGTGACTCAGTTTCAGTTCATTTGCTTTATTAGTTTTTTTGATTTAAAATCATAAAAGCGTACAGTTAAAAACAATCATAAAAGCATACATACATTAGCACAATATCTGTAAGTTAAAAAACATACACCCAGCCTGTGTGGGTAATTTCCTTATTAATTACACGTATTTCAAAAGATTAGCATTCATAGTTCTATCGTTACAAAAAAGGAGAAAATTGTCCCATAATATAAGCAAATTAATAGCGCTTTCCACGCTTATAACTATTGTACAGTGGTTCCAGCCTGTTGAAAGCGGAAGGGCCACTACCATTCCATACACAGGCGGTTCTACCCATCAGATAGTTGTACCTTGCCTTTGGTCTTGAAGGGGAGATGGATTGCGCACTGGGGTAAAAGTCATGTAGGTCCCAGGTGGATATAGGACCGTCTCCTTCTTGAGGTTGCCAAGTTTGTAAGTATGGGACAACATGTCTGTTCCTAAATTTTACTAACACTAGGTCACCGGGAATGTCTTTTGGGAAGGAGCCTAACCAGCCCACCCTTCTAGCACTCAATATTCGTCCATCAAGGTCGGGTGGAAGGGGTCTATTATTTGCTAGCCAAAACGTAACCTTGTTGAGTAAGTCTTGCTGTCTTTCGGGTTTACCATATGGGAGTGCTGGTACTCCCGCCAGGACAGACACAAATGGGGCAGCCTCCGGGGGTAGATGTATATGGGGTACCTTTGTAGTCTCTGTTCTAGCAAGGTTGTGCTGCGTTGATATGAATTTGGAAGTGACCCTTGGAGCTTTTGAGACTATTGTATCAGAGTCTAGCAACTGAGTTTGAGCACTTTTGCTTATTGTAGGTGGCTTGGTCTCTTTAAAGGCAGCTGATGGCTGAGAGCAATTTGGTGTATTGATAGTTTTGGTGGGTGGGAAGCTATCCTTAATCCTTTCTTCTATTCCCGTCAGCCTATCCCCTAGAGTGTTAATTTTTTCCAACAAAGGTGATAAGAGGGATTTGACCAGTAGTTCAATCTGGGACAGTAAAGCCTGCTGGGAAGGAGGTACTGTCTGGTCAAACTTTACTGCTGTTTCTGTGGTTAATGGGGAATTATTAGAAGACAATGAAGACAAAGAGGGGCTTAGGCACAGTTTTTGTAGCTTTGGGTAGTTCCCATTTTGTTTAACCCCATCGCGCTTCCTTTTAACACAAGAGATCTGTGGGAGTACTGTGCTTTGAGTGTTAACTTTTTTAGGTGAGAGGGGGGGTTCCTGCGGGCAGTCATTAATAGGTAATGTACAGCCACTGGTTATGGTACAGGATGGAACACTGTTTTGTTTGTTTAACGGTTCCAATGGGACGTACCTGGATTTACACAGACTATTTAATTCCTCCCACAGTGCGAGGCATTGCGCATTGCCGGCTGTTTGTGAAGAAGATTGTATGCTGGGTGTGGTGGGTGTGCTAACTATGGACTGGGGAGAATAATTTTCTTCTGTTTCATCAGGAGTAAGCACTGTTGTCCTATTAAAATGATAGTCTAGTGTCCCTTTGCAAGATCCCCTCTGTGAGGTAGCTTTTTTGGTGACCCCTTTCTGAGTCATGTTGTAATTTAGTTATGACTTAGCTGTATATAGGGAATACAGCGTAATAACACAGTCTGAGTATTTATACAAGAAAGTTCAGGTCCGTTGGTAAGATCAATAGGTGGGTATTGAAAATATAAGAGTATAAATCTATCTACCTCGTCTTTAGTGCGAGCCAAGGGGGGTGGCCCGTCCCAGCCTCCTCGGACCTCTTAGGGCCGTAGAGGGCCCGCCCTTTGCCCGGGCTTCGCCCGGCGCAGCCCGCGCGCTCCCGCGTTGCGGGGGGTAGTCCTTCCTTATCAGCGGCTCCGGGCGCACACTGATTGGCTGTGGCGACGTCCAGCCGCTAGGGATCTTGGGGGATGTAGTTCCCTCTCCCGGCGGCCGCGCTGCGATGTCCTGGCAGCGGCGGCAATGGCGGGAATGGCGGGGCTGGAGATCGCTCGGACCCAGGAGCACCGAGCAGAAGGTAATGGGCAACTCTATCCGCAAAATAAAACGCCTCCCGCTTCTGTAAGGGCAGTCCCTCCTTATCAGCGCCTCCGGGCGCACACTGATTGGCTGTGGCAGCGTCCAGCCACTAGGGATCTTGGGGGATGTAGTTCCCTCTCCCGGCGGCCGCGCTGCGATGTCCTGGCAGCGGCGGCAATGGCGGGAATGGCGGGGCTGGAGATCGCTCGGACCCAGGAGCACCGAGCAGAAGGTAATGGGCAACTCTATCCGCAAAATAAAATGCCTCCCCATGGTGACTCAATGCATCTAAATCTGCCAAATACAAAATTAATTTCAGATAAATACACAGACGCGCTGATTCTCTTTCTGATTTAGCATACATGAATCGTTGAGAACTATCAAATGCCTCATGTTCAATCCCATTTTTTTTCTTCGGCTCACCAGGAAGTAAAATGCTCATTTTCATACAAAAATGTCACTTAAAATAACTTGACATCCGAATGTCTGCTTGCTGTGATATTGCACATAATTAAAAATGGATCGGAGGCGCAGCACCACCTCACATGTTCCGACAGGCAAGTGTGAAACGACAAAAGACTGTCATCCTGGCATCTGAAGAGTGATGGACTATTTCTGGAACATCACCAGTAGGTGATAGTGAGCAGGAGGAAATGCAGTGTTCTGATGCAGACCTACAGTTCACTCACTATTTCCCCTTCCTTCTCAACTCATTATTGCTTCTCCGCAGTAGTGTGCCTAAAAGCTCATTAAAGTGCAGAATCTGGTTCCAAGGAATGTCCCCCCTATTGTCCCAGGATACTGCCTTTCAGAGGCCTTTTCATGTCCCCCAGCAACCACGGTGGGAGAGCCCAGGTGCTAGATGTAATGCCCAGCACAAGTCAGCATTCTAGTGCTGATCCTGTATCTACACTGAACACCCACCCACCACTGATGTCACTGGTCAGGTAACACAGTACTAATAAAAGAGGCCGAGCCCACGTGCTCTGGGCCAGTTGCACCAGACCTCCAGTGTGTCCTGCGTCAGCATGTGTGTGCCTGCCAGCATGAGGGCCTAGGGCCCACCACAGCCCTTACAATGGCGACGAGGGTGGAGCTGTGCCCATGCGTGCCAGCTAAATGAAACCTTCGAGGAAAAGGGGAAGAGAGAGCTGCCTGCTGCAAAGGCACATCCCCTGAGAAAGCAGCCGGCCGCCGCGAGGCCCACGAGGCATGTCAAGAGCCCCGGGCCTGGAAGAAATGAAGAAGAGGTGAACGGAGCCCACCCGCACTTCTCCTGCCTGCCGTAGCCCGCCCTGCCGTGGCGGTGCCCTAAAAGGACTGAGAAGCCATCGCGGTGCCCACCCGCGGACGAACAGGCCCGTCGGCCGAAGGTGAGCCCTGGCCGTGACCGGCAATGAAAGCGGAGCCCACCCGCAATGAACTATGAACATAAACTGTGCCCCAGGAATTGCCCCGTAATTAAGCAAGGCTCGCGGAGCCCACCCGCGGCCTGCCTGTAGCGTCCCCTGCCGTGTGTATGAAGTGCGGCAGCGAAGGAAGAACTGTGTGTGAAAGCAGGACCAGCGGAGCCCACCCGCGGCCTGCCTGCGGCGCCCTCCATCCCCCGCCGCACAGCGTGTGTTAAATGAGGCGGCGGGGCGAAGAATTTGAAAAGAAAGCGCCCGCAGCCTGAGGGGAGCTGCCGGGTGCCCAGAAAAGAGATAAAGGCCAGCGAGGGCCCACCTCGCTGCACCCGGTCTGGGCCCTGCGTTGAGCCCCCGCCGCACAGCGTGTGTGCTGTGGAGCTGCGGCGGCGGTGGGCAAGTGCAGCAAAGCGGCAATCTGTCTGCGGCCGGCCCCTGCCAGAGTCGAGCGCGAGTCCGACGCTCAACACCCCAAGAACCGAAAAGGGGAGAAAAGGGAAGAGGCAAGACGCCGTGTGCGGCTAGCGCCGAAAAGGCATTAGACAGTGCGGCCCACGGCCGCAAAACAAGAGGACTGTGCCCCCCCCTGCCCGCGTGAGGACCGCGAGAGAAAGCCGCGGGCAGGGAAGGCGGAGAACAAGCGGCCAGCGCCGCCAAGATAAACGATAAAGTGTGCGCGACAGCACGGGCTCAGAGGGGGCCCCCAGAGAAACAAATAAGTGCAAATGCCGGTGAACCCGGCAGGACACGGAGCATTTTCCCCCGCCCTGTGCGCAAACACGCAGCAGCGCCTCACTCATGCATATGCCCTCCTGACTCCCAGGAACAAAAGGAAAAGAAACAAACACTCACCGAGGGAAGAGGTGAGGTCTTACTCCCGCTGCCCGGGGTCAGCAGTGACTCCAGCCCCCTGTGCAGACCAAGAGTAGCAGGGACAGTAGAGGATGAACATAACAAGGGGAGAGACTCGAGGCAAATCAGACTGCTGCCGGATGGAAGCCTACAGCCTCACTGCCATCTAGTGGCCAACAGAAAAGTTTACAAGGATATCAGGGCAGAACCACAATTGAGTGAATGAGTGAATGAAGAGGAGGCTGCAAGGATTGCACCCAGGACACTGGAGGAGTGCGCAGTAAAGCGTTGAAGAGCACCACTGGACAAGCGAGGGACACTTAAGAACCCCACATCAAGTAGCTGCGCAACAGCACAAGGTAACTGTGGAGTAGCAGCAAGGCCTGCACAGGTGACACTGCGTGAAAAGGCGCAGGGAAGCGTCAGGCGTGCATGAAGGCAAATGCACAGCAACGCCACGCAGTAACGCAAAATTGGCGCAGCAACGCCACGCGGCACCAAGGGGGTAAGAGGAGGATCCAGAGTGCGACACAGCCAGGAGCTGCGCAAGTGAAAAGACAGTGAAAGTGGTCAAGCGCAAGAAAGCACCAAGAGTGCCCGAAGTGTTCAAAGAGGAGAGCGAGGAACGAAGGTCAGCACTGCGATGCCAGAAGCGACAGGAACTCTCCAGAAAGAGCAAGGAAGACGCCAGGAGACAGCGCAGGGAAGCGCAGGTATTCTCCAGAAAGCGCAAGGAAGACGCCAGGAGACAGCGCAGGAAAGCGCAGGTACTCTCCAGAAAGCGCAAGGAAGACGCCAGGAGACAGCGCAGGAACGCAACAGGAGTGCAAGAATTCCACACCCGCACGACAGGACCGCGCAGCACTGCGCCGGAACATGCCAGGAATCAGGAGCGCCAAAGTGACGCGACGCGCCAACGCCAAAACACCGTAAAGGTGAATAGCGACCAGGAAAAGATAGCACAGCATGACGACTCATGCCGAAGGTGAAAGCCGACCACCCAGTATGGTCGCCAAGGAAAGAAAAGAAGCAATTGAGAAGATAGCGACAGCCGGTCCAGTCACTAGAAGAAAAGACCAATGTCTGAGAGCCATGCCCAGAACAGAGAGAAACAGGTGGAGTGCACCCTACCTGGAGAAGACTGGCTGGGAAGATCAAGGCAGTACAGTGACCAGATCACGTCGCAAGGAGGAACAGGGAGAAGAAGGGCGTGACGCCAAAATGAAAAGGAAGAAGGAACAGTAGAAAAGGTTGCGACGCTAACCCTGGAAGTGAGTGACAAGACAGTGTCCTAGGACTAGGACAAGACCAGGATGACACGTGCAGAGTGCGCGCACTGCATGGGGAAGCCTGGCCAGAGAAGATGAAGAAAAGGGGACCAGGGTACGTCGTGAGAAGAGGAGATGAGAAGAAGGAAGATCGGAGTGGCACACCGCCACTCAGGAAAGGAAGAAAGGAGAAATCGGAATGGCACGCTGCCACTGCAAGAAGAAGCCGCCCCTGCGGAAAGAAGCAAGGTGACAAGCACTGGAACACCTGAGTGCAAGGGATGACAAGCCTGGCAAGAGCACCGGCAGCGCAGACCAAAGACAACCACCTATGAGCCATCCATCCACATGGCGATCGCAGAAGAGAGCAAGCTAGACGGTTGGCGACATCTACCTCTGGAGTTTGAGCGGAAGATTGGATGGCGAGACTACTCAGGCCTCCGGAAGTTGAGGACCTGACCACCTTGCACCAGCCCGTGGCAAACCAGAATCAGAGGCCTCGAGGGACTCTGGTGGCAGCAAGTCCCGCACGGGAGACAGATCTACCGATGCACATCTGCAGGACCCAAGAGGATGAAAACCTCGCGAGCAATGAAGAGAGTCGACAACTCAACCTTCAGGTGGAACTAGAACACGACGGTGAGGCTCGTGGAGCGCCCCGTTCACGGCCCGAAGGCTATGGTGGAGCAACACGACCGAAAACACCAGTCCCGTGGAAGCCTGGCAAAGAGGTCCTCCCGGAGATCTGGTGAGAGTGGAATACCGGAGAGAGGGACATCCTAGTGAGAGGGATGTGTGCACCTACTCTATTCACCTGCCAAGAGTCAACACTAAAGCCTGCCCGGAAAAATATCACGAAGCCAGAAGAGAGAACAAAACCAGAAGACTGTCGACACCTGTGTCATCTAGTTATCTCTCATCACCAACGGAGCGAAGCAAAGGCAGGGCTGAGAACAGCAGACAGACAGCACAGACAAAGAAAGAACCCGCCGAACAACTGCGAACTGTGCCACCGAGAACTGTTAGTCCAGGATACAAGAACTATACTGCCTGCGGTTTGCAAGCAGCCAAAGAGACTTATTTTGAAAGTGCAAGTCCAATGTTTTTCTGTGTTTTCTTTCCTACACAGGTTCTTGGACTTTTTCTGTTTGGTTTATTTTTTTAACCAATTTGGGAAGGGATGTAATGCCCAGCACAAGTCAGCATTCTAGTGCTGAGCCTGTATCTACACTGAACACCCACCCACCACTGATGTCACTGGTCAGGTGACACAGTACTAATAAAAGAGGCCGAGCCCACGTGCTCTGGGCCAGTTGCACCAGACCTCCAGTGTGTCCTGCGTCAGCATGTGTGTGCCTGCCAGCATGAGGGCCTAGGGCCCACCACACCCCTTCACACTAAGCAGCCTCTGAACCAGCCTGACCTCACATAAGCAGTGACACCAATACATAGGAGGGGGAGATTGAGTGGGAAGCTCTTCAGCTCAATCGTTATTCAAATACAGAGCACAGGTAAAGCAGGAGCAAGAAAGAGGGAGAGAAGGAAAGAAGATGAAAGTGGAGGGAAGGGAGAAGACATTAAAAGTGCATTGAAAAGGGCTAGAGGGAAAAGGAAGTAGGTACTGTTGTCATTATGTTCTCCACATTAATATATAGCACTATTAAGCATTCCCATGGCATCGCAGCCCATTCTCATTTGGCACACCTTCATAAGGAATCTGGAAGTGCAATTGCTCTGTATAGTGATTCATACCCCTGCACAGTTGTCAAAGAGCCTTTAAAAACAGGTGCAGCGTTACACCGCAGGTTGTGCTTGGTTGGACAAATGTTGAATCGCAATGAGGTATATGCAAGTAGTGTTTTGGTGTTGGGAGTGACCGACCGGGTGGGTATGAGTATGAGAAATGGGTGGAGGAAAGAAGATGGGTGAGGAGAAGAGAACGCTGGAAGCAGGGGATGAGAGCGTGGTATTGAGAAGAGTGTGCTGGATGTAGGGGAGGAAAGTTGGTTGCAGAGAGCGATAGGAAGTTATAAAGGAACAAGAGGCAGACGCTTTCTTCTTTGCTGTTCCGCATACAAACTTGCTGCACATACTGCGGGAAAAATGATGACCTTATGAGAAATGCAGGAGGCAAAGCTCAAAGCAGAATTAGTGGGTGCAACCGAATCACAGCACACAAGCTTTTCTGTGCCAGTACAAGTGCTTAAGACTACCACAGCATTACTTCACTCAGAGGCTGAATCCTGTGTCTTTACTGTACATGTAGTAAAACACAATGGGGTAACCCAGTATCCCTCAGAACCTGGGCAGTATTAACATGTTATATAAACGGTTCAGTCGGGTGCGAACTATCTCTTCAAATTTTTCTCATTATTCAAAGAATAAATTACAAGAAATGTAAAACCAAACCGGGTAGGGTATGAAAAAAGATTTCTATATAAATTGCTTCATTTATAAATACCCTTATTCGAATATATACAAGGCTGTCAACAATACATGTTGGCGCATCATATGTGAAAGAGTTGTGACATTCAGTGCTCAGTGATATTCGTGAACGTGTACTATATACGGTGATGAGAGACTGGGAACGGGGCAAATTGGCCAGTAGTACAAAGTTCTTCAGATAGTTCTGCGGACCACGAGTGTTAGTCTCAGTGTAGAATCCAAAATGCTGGTCCAGATAGTTCTAAAGTCGACGTTTCAACCCTGGGAAAGCACTCTTAAAATGTCATGGCGGGTCTTCATCAGGACTATGTAAGGGGGGTTCAGACAGCCTGTTGATTAAAATGAGCTAGGGTCAGGTTTGGATTTGCAAGACAAATAGCCGGAAAATTGGTGTACAACTTGTGGTTGTAAACACTCACCTCAAGGGGTGGGGCCAGGTGAGTTTCTCTGAGGCTGGCTCAAGTCAGGCCACTTGTAAATCTAGGCACGTTAAATGGAATCACTCCCTTATTTCAGTGATTCTACAGGAAGAAAAAGGTGTAGCAATTAATTATCCACCCTGGTAACTGTCTTTAAGTGAAAGACCCACCACCCCCCCAAATATCACTGAGCACTGAATGTCACAACTCTTTCACATATGATGCGCCACCATGTATTGTTGACAGCTTTGTATATATTCGAATAAGGGCATTTATAAATGAAGCAGTTTATATAAAAATCTTTTTTCATACCGTACCCGGTTTGGTTTTGCATTTCTTGTCATTTATTCTTTGAATAATGAGAAAAACTTACTGTACATGTGGCATTTATATTTACGCGTATTCCTCTTTCAGTGTGCACCCTGCTAAACATGCTTGCTTTTGGGCACTCAAGGCAAGAAACAGGCAGTGGTTACAGTGATCAGGGTCCTGTTGGTTTAATGCTATGCTGACAGTGGGTACAATGATTCCAGTCATACAACATTGTTGGCTGCATTGCGGTGTAGTGGCTGAGTGAACTGGTAAACTTCTCTCTGCCGGCGGTTGGTGGGGTTTCTGCCTCGAACTCCATGTTCCAAGCAGAGCGTGGAGTGGCGCAACTCTGCAAACTCTGCTGGCAGAGCAGGGTTCACCACCCAGGCCTATTTACTACTTCATATTACCCCAAACCAATGATCCAGTTGATGGATTCACAAAGACTTTGTCATGTAAGATCGTGGGCTTTGATGAGAGGCGGGAATGGGATATCTTGCATGCCATGTATGTTGTTTGCCTACACAGAGATATCACAGAAGGGAGTTTGTCTTCATTCTCTTTGAACTTCTGTATGGCACACTGTGAGATGTCCATTGAGTCAGGTCAGTGAAGGTCAAGAGAAACATTTAAAGGAACCCAAACAGGACATTGTTGATTGTGTGCTAGGACCCCATTCTGGAAAGGTAGAGTGCACAAAGAAGGACAACAAAAATTATTTATAAGCCAGTCAGGATCTGGTTAAACAGTGTTATGGCCTAGTCAAAGACAAACCTTGCCAGAAAGTGTGGGTGGTTGAGTCTGTTTCTCAGAGGGCCATCCAGGACTGTGGACTAGGTCCTTTCCCAGACTTGAAAAGGTGGGGTATGGCACCTTCGTGGTAGACCTGGGAACCCCCAAATACGGCCACAGGGTGAGTCGTGTCAACTGACTAAAACACAACTATTCTTAGACATTTTAAGATGACCCCACCGTTTTTAGACATTTTAGATAGCTTCCTTCCATATTATCTCCAGTCTAGCCGACCTCTCTTTTTGAGCATACTTTTTGCACTCAATAACTAGACCCTTCAGTATTTCGCTTTTGGGTTGGTTTCATAACTTTAGTTCCCGTTTCATTTATGAAATATGCCACTAGGAGGTCTCAACGAAAGGCATCTGAGTCACTCGCACAAGATGGCCCCCAGTATCGTCATATGGAGAAGCCATTTTGGAGGTTTACGGTCTAGCTGCCAAGGCAATCATGACTGAACGGTTCTGGCAGTATTTAATGGACTCCGAGAGACAGAAGCGATACGATGCGGTCTCTGGGGGTGCCATTAGGGGATTTGCCAGAGGTGCGCTTAGACGAAGTAAGTCTTGCTAACCATTTTCTCCTTAAGTTCCTTTCCTAGAAACTAATGAGTTTTCAATATCCTGTTGTAGATCAATGTGAGACACCAGGAGAATTCCCCTCCGTTTTTTTTCCTCGCTAATTACCACTCTGTGTCCCCATTATTTCCTTAGGGTGTGACTACAAGCCCCTTTACCCCTGCAGATCATGAGGCAAAATTCTGCCTAAACTAAAGTATGTGTCATTAATATGCTGACAATTAAGTGTTATATGTTGTATGTCACGTGGTGTATCTTTATGAGTGCTTTTCGTTATGTATTTAACCACTTATTTATTACCAGGTGTCGCGAGTGTGAATTTCTTACCACATTTGATGTTCGCACTAATTATTACTTTTAATTGCACCCACCCGCTATAGAGGAGTACATTGATTAAGTTAAGACGCCGCATGTGTCACGGTTTTACCAGCCTGGCAGGGAGGCGGGCGCATTTTTAGTTCTTTCTTTGCTTTATTTCCTCAGATACTACGTGTCAGTGATTAACCGTAGTATTATGTGTTAGGTGTATACACAGTAGGTGTGCACCTCATTAATTCCTAATTATAGGTTTGCTTAGGAGTGGCACGCACGGGCTGGGCCTCGTGTGGTCCTGAAGTAGAGCTTTGAGGGGACTGCTCGAAACATGTCGACCCAATACTAGGGACTCCAATTTCACTGCACAACATATTTTCCACAACTTAGTGCTCCTACGTAGTTTCGCAAGTCGCAGCACGCCTCAATCTGCATCGGATTGAGAGGACCCCAATGATGAAGCATGCCACCTAGGGGAAACTCAGGTGGGTGGGGGGACTCTAGGAAATAATTTTTCTTTCTGGAAAGAGGATTTTCATACATGTTCAGTAAAAACCCTACTCTTCCCGATGGATAGGTTTTTATTCTGGTATTCCAATTTTGTGAAACTAAAGCACAACTATGACAGGCTTGACGTGACCAAGTTGATGTTGACTAATTGAGGCAAGGAGGAAGAGAATGAGCCTCTTCCAGACATGTTTTTCCACAACACCCAAAATGGCTCTGTAGAGGGAGTAGTGCTCTCACACTGACAGACCAGCAGCAGATGAACTATCACCAGTTATTTTGACAGTTTGATATGTTTTTTTAATTTGGCACCTGGGAGAACACAGAGGTGTGACCATGACATAGACACTGGTGACATTTTTACAGTCAAGAGTAAATTCTACAGGCTATCAGATAAAGTGAGGTCATGCATCAATGATGACGTTTCCGAGATTTCCTATACTTCCATATTATATGGTACATACACTCAATGAATGAAAAATTAAATTTAATTTGTGGACTTTAAAACCTATTGTGCCCTCCACTACAGTGGCAGTGAAAACATGAATCCAGTCCTACCCTTTGTAGCCTGACAGCAGCAATTGAACCCTGCTGCCCAGATCGGTCAAAATCACCCTTTGACAGCTAGGAAACCTGATTTTAAATATTATAGAAATGAAATAAGCAACCCCAAAGCACACCTTTCTAACCACAAGGTAGGGTGCAAAAAATTCAAGCGTGGATCATGCATGAAATTAGTAACTGCATGGCCCCCCAGTAACTCTGACCCAAACTATATTGCCAATGATCAGGATGGTCAGGTACATGTGAAAATATCCAAAGAATAGAGTATACACTTTAATCCAAACATTTGACCTATAGCAGCTACATACTCCTTTAAATTACCTATTTTTATTCTGAATAAAATCCCAATCTAATAGTAAAGTCCGAATTGTATTGAATATATGTCAAATGTAACTTTTGAAAAGTTACCTTTATCCTGTCTGAAGCCGCTGGAGGCTAATTTGCATTAGCTCTCCAGCAATTGCCAAGCCTGTACTTGGCCTGACATGTGTGTGGAAAAAGGAGTAAAAACAGCATACAGTGCAGAGGCAATAGCCTGGTTGGGGGGAGGGGTTTCTTTCCCTGGCAGGAAGATCAGTTGTAATGGGCTCAAAAACTTGATTTACTTCAAAGCGGCCAGCCCTGTCACAAGCAGATGTTGTTGGGCTTTTCAGGTATTGACACTTGGAACACCCAGGCTTTTCCTCCCTTAGTCAGGCTGGCACCAAATCCAGTGAGAGGAAAGCTATCCCCAGTACTGATTTTGGATGACAACAGAGGAGAAGATCGCTTATTACCCTGATCACATAGCTGGATGGGCACACAGCTCTGCACAGGGGGCGAAGGGTGTACCCATCATGTATTTTGAGAGTGAGGGCAGTATGGTGGGATTGTTTGCATTAGGCCAAACAGGAACTGCAGAAAAAGTGGGTAGCATTGCCCAGCAAACTTTAACCCCATTGTTTAAGCAGTGCACAGGAAGTCTACCGCCTTCTAGCTGGTGCCAGCCATAAATGGCAACCCAAGCTACCTCCTCAGAACACTTTTTCTACCGGTAGAATAACAGAAGAGGACTGGACCTGCTGTCTGTGACCAGAAAGGAGCCCAGAAGTACTGAACCTGCTCCCTCTGGTACTCAGGACAATGAAGTGGACTCTAAAGCTCAGTTGGCTGATCTCCTGTGTGACTACAGGGACACAACATGCTGCAAGAGACCTTTTTTTGGAAATGACCAGTTGAGCAGAAGCAGCTGGACCTGGACTGGACTTTGCTTATGGACCCTGGCTGACACCCTGAAAGTCTCAATGTGCCTTCCACTGAGGTCCTGCAGACCTTAGAAGTGACCCCTTCGTTGCAGGGACAGCAGAGTAAAGTTTTGAAGCTTTAGAAAACTTTAGCTCCAGTGGTTCAGGAGGACCTCTCATGAAAAGTATTTGACTGGCAGTTCTATGGTGCTGGATAGAATTTCTTCTTTATCCTGCTCAAGGATTCTTGCCCTTCTGAAAAAATGACTAAGTACCATTCTGCGTTGGAACTTTGAAAATTCGCAGCACAAAATGCCCAACACCACAGAGCTCTAGTCAGATAAACCTGCTTCAAGTATCCAGCCTTCTGTTCCAAGGCGGTGGATACAGTTTCAGTGGCGACCCACTCAGGGAGAATTTTTCTTCTCAAAAAATGACAAAGACCCTTTCAGTGTTGGTACTTGAAAAAAGAAATGTCAATGCTTTCCTTCAGAAAAGGGACAAAGTCCTTTTCAGTGTTGGAACATTTTGACTTCCAGACTTTCACCAGGACCAATTCACTTGTTGCATCTGAACAGGGTTCCATCGTGGTCAGCTTCAAATTGTGTCCAGGTGCAGGTCTACCGTTTCCATAGGCTATCACTACCATTTTGTGTTTTTTTGGCTCCATTGACACTTACGTCTTTAAAAATTCCTATCATTGGTTCCCCTTACTGGATTTTTGTCATTTTGATGTTATTTTACTCATAATGTTTTTCGCTTTCATTTAACGTTTTAGTGATATGTGTGGCTTTTTTTTTTACTGTGTATGCAGTGCTTAAATACTGTACAGATTGAGGAGTCTTTCACTTTCATGCTAGTTCTGCATGAATGCCGCAGCATTGCACCATGAATGACTGCAGTGCCTCCAAATGAATCACGTCTGGAACACAATTAAGAGATTAAAATTTGCCAGCTTGCGATACTACATAGAAATCTTAATATGTTTGGTAAGTTTGATAAACCTGCACACCCTCCCGTTTGCTGTTTTATATAGGCTCCTTCCCCATGGCTCAAGGCCGCCAATGAGGTGTTTACGATTTTCAGCTGAGGAAATGTATACCCAGCCATGAGCCAGACATTATTTTAAAAGGAGACTTTCCATTTCTCAGGGAAGCCCCCTGTGCTCTTTACATCACTGGCTGGAGGAGTGTGTGGTAAAGGTAAATGCGCTGGGGCACTGAATCTGAGACGATGGCTGGAGGCAGCTCTTGTTTTATTAATTTCAGTCCCTACCACTATATTTTGCTAGTATTCTCGTACAGATTTTATGAGTGCTAGTTTCTAAATTAAAAACTAAATCTGTGGCTGGTCACCCAGCGCAATTCCACTATGACTCAAGGTTGAGTCTGTTTTCTGCTAGCAAGCTTTCCTCTCTGATTAAGCTACAGACAATTAGGTTTGCTCTGCAATCTGGGAAATACGAGTTACCGTGGACCTTTGTTTTCCTACTGTTATTCAAGGACACAGAGTACTATTAGCCAAAAAAGCAGCATTTCTCCAAACTTGTTTGATATCTTTCGCTTTCAGTTTTCACCCGGAAGTTGTATCCATTCACCAGGTGAGCACACACTGAACTCTTGGGACAACAGGGCCTTTTCTAGCCAAGGTGGATCACACTGTGAATGACAGCCCCTCTAGAAAAATAAGCATGTAGGGCTGAGGCTCCTCTGAAGGACCAAAGAATCGTGTCACACATGACCCTAAATGTAATCATATCAAAAAGTAATTATGCCTGCGTAAGGCACATTTCGCCAGGCCTAATAATAACCAGACACTGTATCTTCAGCTGCCTTTGGGTGAAATAAGAAGCCATTTGCAAAATACAAGAAACGTGCTAGGGAAAGGTGGAGCTTACATGTGGTGTGTCTCGGGTTTACATGAGTTGCCAATTCTGTGGCACTTGGGTATTGTTGGACCTACGAGGGCCAAATGAAAGGGATTGGCACCATTATGCAATGACACAATGCTCATAATATGCCAGTAATGGTTACCATGATGCTAGTGTGGGCTCCAGCATGGAAGAGATAGGGCCTCAGATACAATGTGTGGCTTTGAGACGTATCGCCAACTAAGTTGCAGCCTCTTTTTGTAATCATACTCAATGTACAAAGAAGGCAAAAGCTCGTCCATCCTTGAGACACGTGGTGTATGCTTGGGCAAGGCAGTCATTAGCTAACCTGCATAAGAACAGCAAAGTGCTGTGGACTCTTCCCTCAGAGCCTTAATGGTCAGCTGCCACCATTGTGGAGCAAATGATAAAGCAGAAGAAAGACCATAGTGCAGGAAATCACTGACATTTTTGTAAGTTAAGAGTGAAAAAACAAGACCTAACAAATTTAAATTGAATCATCTCAAGATTCCGCAGTAAGATCATAACGAGTCTGCTTATTTCTACCTAGAATTACAAGTCCCATGAAGAGACAGCATGGCTGAGATTTCAAGGAACATCAGATAACATTTTTCTTCGTGCACTGGTAAGAGGGGTGATGGAGCAAGGTTGGAAACAAATATTTTGGTATACCCCTTGTGAATTCACTTCTCCATAACAGTAATATGAATTAATCGTGTGGTATTGAAATTAATCAACATAGAATAGAATGCACATAGACAAACACACGTGGGATACTAAATTGCATGTAATTGCGAACTATAATCTACTAAGTATGTGATGTGTTTTGTCAAAACTGTACGCATTTGTCATAATCTAATTGATGTGCTTTTATCTGTTTTATTGTGGCATAAATAATGGAGATTGGTGAGTAAGCCATGCCTATATGTTGCTTAAAAGCTAGGTAACGACTAATTGGGATACCTTAGTATGGGGGAGGTAAACAGAAGAGCTTCATTTCCCGAATTTACATATATTTGTGTTTGTTTCTATAATAGTTCCGGAATGTGGCCTATGTGGTCTAAAAAAGATGGATGCTGAACCCGACTCCGAGTTTGCGATGATGTACGCATGCGCAGAAATATGAGAGGAGAAGCGCGAGCACCCTGTGCAGAATGGGTCAAGGACAGTGTGGCCTGCATATTGGAATAGATACCAACTTTTTCTAATGTCAGCATCGTGAACGCGGGAATAGGGCATCGAATAACAAATTAAAGGACTCAAGCGGAAGAGGAATGATACGAACAATAGAAACACTATTTTCTAAATTATAACGATGACTCCGTGGAAATTGAACAATAAGGTGATGAGGTGATGCTCATCCACCCCTCAAAGTGCCCAATCATGGACAGTCTAATACCCCAAAGTTACAACTTTTTGATAGATAAGTTAGTGAAAAAGGGTATAAAAGAGGACATTTGGAAGGATAAAAAAGCTTGCTTTTCCGATTTTATCTTTGCACCCCGACATGCTGCCGGACTGCACAACTTTTCCTATGGCGCAGGGACTTTGACATTTTTCGGAACTTTAACTTTTGAATGGGTGTGGAGTCCTATGAGGGGAACATCAAGAGAGAAAGAGAGGTGTTCATTGGGAACTATTCTGTCATTATGCTGATGTCTGCGTTTCCAAAACTTTGGTAATATGAAACTTTTCTTATTTTCAAACTGTCATGCTAATAAATGAATGTTTGGAATTTTAAACTTTTCTTCTAGGTTATTGGCATTTAAATAATTTCTTTAGAATTAAAAGATAAAGGTCATGCTAGGAGATTTAGTCTCTAAATAAAAAATTAAATAAATGGAGAATTAAGCCGGTCTTGTTGTCCTTTAGTTAACTTTTACTAGCTGACCCATTCACAAAAAATGGTGGGGTGTTTTAAATGTTATTCTTAAATCAAAACCATGATATCAGAAATAAACTGCATATATGAATAATGTATAATATTTAGTTTTAGAAACTCCGCTATAATATAGCAGCTCTCCATTGGTCTTCACCGAATCCTCGGAGCAGGGTAAATGTGTGTATGAGTGACTTACAATGTTATGGGCCCCACTGATGAGAAATGTGTGAATAGCTCCCTGGGACAAGGTGATGGTTTTACAGAGAATTTCTGGAGCCGCGCTGCCTCAGGGGCTAAAAGGTCACTGAGAATTATATTGCTGCTTGTTCTTAAAGGTAGTTTGGAGTAAGTAAAGTAGTACTCCAGTGATATTGTTTGACACACTTTAACATACTTTTGTAATGTGGGCATGAATTAACTAAAATGTGAGTGAAAGGGTAATATCTGAGGAATAAGTAATATGCGAGTAATACAAATAGACCGCAGTGTGGCTTTTTAGGTCTCGCCTGAACCAGCACTCATGCGCTGCCCTGCGAGGCTTCTAGTAAGGGCTTCAAACTCGACCGAACGCTCCTGCATGTGCTTTTTTTTTCACCACACGCTATTGGCCTTTGCGTGCGTCTTTCTAAGAAAGACAGCACACAATTGGCCAAAGGCGGGTGCATGTCCTGCCTTCTCTCTCCCCTGGCCTAGGGAGCTCAGGAGCTAGCAGCAGCGTGGCCAATGCCATCTGTTTTTAATTAGCAGCAGTGCACAAGGGGCCATCTGTTTTTAATTAGCAGCGGCGCGCAGTGATTCATCTGTTTCGCGTTCGCGCGGACACACTTTTCTTTGAAATGCTTGTTTTAAAAGAAATCCTTTTTGTATTCGTCTGGATTGAACTAGCAGGTAGACACGACAAAGCTATGGATGCTGGAGACAGGATTGTATTTTAATCTCTGCGTCACCACTCAGTTGCATTATGTGATCCGGCACAGTTTCATTTAATGTATCTTGTAAGCTTTGGGCTGCCTAGCCGGGAATACTCATTGGTATTGAAAAGCCTATGAGAAATGGGTATTTGAGCATTTCTTTTCGTGACGCATTTACGACGTGAAAATGAGGACATTGGGTCAAGTTCTGTTCTAATCCCCCGGATTGTTCGCTTCTTTGGGGCAACAACAGGACCTGCTCTCTGGGCTGCTTGTCGCACGTCAGTGAGCACGACTTCCTAGGTACGATGCTATTGGCTGGGAGTCCCAGGATAGAAACACCCCGGAGCTGCTCATCTCCCAGAGTAAACAAGCCCCGCTTGTGCCTTCTATTGCCATCTGCCCGTGTTTGCCACAAAAGCCGGCTGGGCAAGTGAATAAATCCGTTTCTTTCATCAATCTATTTTGCGACTGGCCGTCATCACTGTGTCAGTTCCGAGTCATATGAAAATACGCTTCTTAATATAGTGCAAAACATTTATGAATAACTGGCGACCTTGGGCTTTATGTCCAATGGTAAACATTTGTCTAGAGAGGCTTTTAATTTAGTGTCAATGCGTCCTTTTTCTATTGGCAACTGGTGCCTAGAAGCACCGCTATGGCTCAAATCACATTTTTCTTGACTTGTATGGTTTGTGGACTGTAACATGAGACAGACGTTTGAACTAACAGCAGCCAGCAGCCGTGCCACAGAATTTTATGTTAGTGGAAATTGTGTGATATTAAAGAGTCAAAACCACACCCACATTTGTGTTAGCCCGATAGTCCAAGGTGGTTCGGGCCATGCTGCAAAAATTGAGGTTTCAATAGGAGTGTAAAGAGGCAAGACGAGAGGAGACGTCGGTGATCATTTCGCTGTTACCGATGATGGTCAAAGGAGTGGGCTTCAATTAGATCTAACTAGCAATGATTTTAGAATGTTAAGTACTCACTTCATACATTTAATAAGATCTGCGGGTCATACATTTGAATTCTGGGAGGGGCAGTTCAGCCTTTCATTCTCAATAGCATCTGCTATTTACAGCATATTGAAAGCAACACATATATACCTTTTATATAAAACAAAATATTGTAACCTAGTGGTAATACCACCTGTTAATGTGAACAACAAGCCATGAAGCATTTCGCTTTGTCTGTAGGCTATCCTTGGGGTCAGTTTTCTTTCTTTCTGATTCCACTATTGTTTTCGCCCTTTTTCATTGGCGCCCTATTCCGACATTTTATTAATCTCACATGTGGTCTCTAGTCAGCCACAAATACTGCACTCATACTGTTTCTAAACCGCAGACAGGTACGACCAGAGCCTTTTCATAAAAAAAAGAAAGACACAGTCACACTGTTCTCTGAGATCTGCAAGGGTAAAGGATTTTTGTTTGTGCTTCAAATGACTATTTCCAGAGCCACTGGAATTATGTGGCAGAGAAGGACTAATTTATGCAGCAGGTTGACTACATTTTGTGGCAAGAAAAGGTAAGTTATGATCCATAATGCGGCACAGTTTGTGACAGTATGTCTTCTTTATTTTGTCATTTTTCACATGGTAACACTGTCCGAGCAAAGATTTTCTCTTATCAGTGCCAGTTAAAAACCAAATACAGCAATAAGCAAATGACAGATGGCCAGTCAACATTCACGTAGGCTCTTTGTATTGCGCAGCACATGTTGCAACATTTATAGTAACTTTTGATCCATCTGAGCTAGAAAAACACATCTACAGCAGTTGATGGGATATGTGTCAAATTCATAATTTGTGGAAAATGTAGAATTGCATAATTCCAGTGGCCCTGACTATTTTACTCAGTCACGCCGGTGAGAGCTTGAAGACCTGGCTGTATAGTTCCAATTAGTTATTGTGCTCTAAATTGTCATAGATAAGTAATTCAGGTGGAATTCTGCTTTAAGTTGGTCGTGAAAACACAGAAATATGAATGAAACATTTGTGCTAGTCTAAAACAGAATAAAGCGTTGCCTGGCAGCATATTTCACAGCATCAGTCAGTGAATAAAAGACATACAATATCGAAAATTCTTATACCCTCTATATCTTAAAAACATTTTTTTTTACCAAAATATTTCATAAAAAGATTGTTAAAAGGAGATTTCATAAGAAAATATACAGAACTTTCTAAATAAACACTATACATAGAATCCTTTTAAAACCTATCTAAGAACCCTACCTATCACAGCATCAGTCTTTTCAATATTTTTATTCAATTTTTTTTCAATTTTTGGAAAACTTTTATAAAGGGTTTCTGACAGTTTTTGTCTTATTACCGGCACATCCATCTTAGTGTATTTAACTAACCTATAAGATTAGAGGCGGGGGTATTAAGGACCCCTACCCAGTAAAGAATTCTTTGTTCTTGTTGCTGTCACATGCCAGGGGTGTCTGGAGTGGGTGGGGTCATGGAGCTTAAGAATTGAGGTGTAGGGATAGGTTGCATTGACACCAAAACAGGATTTCTCATCAATGTTGACGCTTCACATAGGGCACTTAGCCCAGTTGTGATGCAACAACTGGTTTTGATGGCCTATTTTGAGGTTGTGTGCCCCCTTCGAGGATGCCCCATCTGGATCATTCTAGCTGTGTGTCCCATTTCTCTTTTTTGGACTAACTCTTCAGCATCAAGGCTGGGTTTTTGTACCTAGTTCAGGATGCAGTCCCAGTGTTATACAATGTCTTGGATGTCACGTCGGGTACCAGGTTCTAAATGACAAGCCTGGGAATTGAATCCAATTATGGTGACCACATCTTGGGTTTTGTACAGAGTGGGAGTTTCACCTCCAGTGCTTTTGTTCAAAGGCCTGTAACCTACATCAAGGCACTACCTAGTTCTAGGTGC
This sequence comes from Lissotriton helveticus, assembly GCF_964261635.1. NCBI lineage: Eukaryota > Metazoa > Chordata > Amphibia > Caudata > Salamandridae > Lissotriton > Lissotriton helveticus. The sequence goes on along the minus strand of NC_136068.1, from coordinate 1,123,652,388 downwards.
CTTGTCTAGGAGTTTGTACCTAGTCCTAAATTACACATATTTTGCTTTTTTGCCCGAGCAGCTGATGCCATGTCTGCCATCTTGTAGTCAGCTTTAGTTTTAAGTCTGGTTGCTGGTCCTACTTGGGGTATTTAGTACCCAATTCTGGATGGTGCATCTGGTGAATTGTTCCAAGTATTGTATGCTTCGTTTGTTATTTTGTGCCCAGTTGTAGGATACATGGAGGCTTTGTACCCATTACTGGATTCTAGATCTGTGATATATTGTAGCCTAGTTTGGGTGCTGGGTCCCAGAACTGTGCAAAAAGGAGGCACAGATTAAAACAAGCATTGGCATAGCCAATAGGTCTCGCTTTTGGGACCTTATCAGTATTTAGTTATGCAGCACAATATCCTTGGTGCAACCACATCAACTGTTGCATGGCTAAACACTTATAAGGTCCCAAAGACAAGACCTATTGGCTATGCCACTGCTTGTTATTAATAGTGAGCTAGACGTTTTGTAGATGACTCACAAAGGTATGCAGGAGTACGAAAAAGGGTACTCATGTAGTTCAATAAGAAGAACAAAAGGGGAGTGGAGAGAAACGTTGATTCGGTTTCCCCTGCCACAATTTTGATAAATAAAAGGAATCCACATAAGTGTGATTGGTATGGTCCCTACAATGGTGGGGAGCACACTGTGTTCATTAAATACCACTCACACACCAAAAGGGCCCTTGATGTCATGCTTCATCATAGGGGTCTTCGCATCCCTCTACAGAATGCGGCGTGCTACTAACCTGCGACTATTCGTGAGCACTGATGTAAACACTGTGTGGTGCGTGAGGGTATAAGATGGCAAGTGAGTGGTGGGGTCAAGAGTGAATTAATGCGTGAATGTTAAAAAAATACCTGACACGTGAGGTCTAAAAAGATTTTTAATGGGCCTCTGTGCTGGTATTGCTGAAACTGGATTGAATGATGATATCCTGTGGAATCAATTTAGTTAGCTATATCTGTGGGCAATGCTTATCAACTCCAGTATCACTCCCTGTTTATCCACCCAGGGGAGTGTTGAGCAGGTATACCCTCATCAGCAATCATTTTTGGTCTTCACGTTACGTCCACTGGTTTTGGGCAATGTTCTATGAACAGTTTTTGACAAACCCACTTGTGTGGAAAACACCCCCGTCTAAATACCCTTTACCTCGGGGACTTGCTTTATTACATTATACTCCCTTGCGGCTTGGTTACTGTCACTCCGCATTAGTGTTATATTTAATGTCCTTTCCATGTCCCAATGAGAAAGTGGTATAGTCTTTAAGGAGGTCTGAGTTTTCCCCTTCTTTCCAACCTTCAATTGTGTATAGACGTAGTATTTAGACAAGAGCCTTTTTTTGGCACCGCGCTAATTACGTAACATGATACAAAGACTATCTTAGCATGTCATGGACTATGCGCATGCGCTCAATACAAAAGAATCAAACCATTATCATGCATGTGCGAGGAAGCCCTATTTCCAATAAACTGTTACTTCGCGCCAATGTATTGGGACTTTGACTCAATGTGCATGTGCAAAGAAGCGCTGTCGCGCACACAGAACAGGCGCAAGAGGTTCGGTGACTCATAACTACACTCATAACTACACCCGGAAGTACCGTAAATGCTATGGAGCATCATCAGGCTCGTTCGAATGATGTTTCCAATTATTCAATTAAGTAGGGTATTTAAGCTGGTCCCGCCGCACTCAACATTCAATCACAGAGTCACGGACCGGACAGTTTTGGAAGGGAGAACCTCCTGATTCGTAAGTACGGCATAGCCAAGGAGATAACCACGAGACCTCGGATGCATCTAATTAAGTGATTACCATTATGAATGCCAAACAAAGACTGAATGTTCTTGCCTCATTTAGCAGATTGCTAGTAAGCACGTGATCCCTCCATTTTTCGGGCTCATTATGCAATTCAACTAATGGTAGCAAGTATGCACTTTTCCTACCATCTTTTTACCTCAGAAAAAGAACCAATCTGAATCCCAGACCACCAATACAACCAGTGGACTTTGAATAGAGTGTGTGATTTATGTTATATGTTCATTTGTCTGGTACTTGTTTAATTTTTACAGGGCACTGCACTGGAATAGGATGACATAATATGTCTAGAGAGTGCTTTATTTCACTTTTGTTGGTCACTAGCCCAGGTACTTATAAATAGGAATCAAACAAATAGGCACATTTAGTCTATCTCTTGCATTTATTAGACATATGTGTTGGTAATCTAACACCAATACACATCTTGACGTGAGTAAGGTGGGGATCTGTGCACCCTGTCCTGAAGAAGAAGCCTTCGCTTCAAAACATGTCGACGCACACGAGAGGTATTGTACATTAAATACAAAATACCTCCACCACACCCCTTTCAGCAATACCAGCACGGAGGCCCATTAAAAATCTTTTTAGACCTCACATGCCAGGTATTCTTTTAACATTCATGCATTAATTCACTCTTAACCCCACCACTCACTTGCCATCTTATACCCTCATGAACCACACAGTGTTTACATCAGTCCTCTCGCGTAGTCGCTGGTTAGTAGCACGCCGCATTCTGTAGAGGGATGCGAAGACCCTTATGATGAAGCATGACACCAAGGGGCCCTTTTGGTGTGTGAGGGGTATTTAAAGAACACAGTGTGATCCCCACCATTGTAGGGACCATACCAATCACACTTCTGTGGATTCCTTTTAGTTATCAAAATACTCATGTAGTGCTACTTCCTTTTTTTGTAAATTATTTTTTTAATCGTCTCCATAATGTGTTATTGTAGCACATGCTGATGTTTCTCTGTGATGATGGGGATTTCTAGAAAATTATTTGAGAGCAAATTGTGATTGGTTCAAACTTTATTTAGAGTCAATTCCTCCAGATGTGGCTTGTAGGACTTTGTGCAGACAAACATTGTGAACAAAGGAATGTTGTCAGTGTTGCCACTGGATAAGATTAAAAGGGCATGTTTGACAAAACTCGAAAGCTGCCAATAATACCCGGAGTGATTTTATTGACCAATATTTCTAATTTAGGCAGTAAGCAGGAGCTTAGCTGCTATTGGTGAAGCAGATACAGTGACACTTTAGCTAAGATCCCCGAGTGACCCATTGACCACTTATAACTGCTATATTTTACTACCACTGATGCAGTCAGAGGGACCATTTTCCTTTCTTGAACCATGGCCCATGGCATCAATGCTAGATACTGGCAATAAGAGGCCCTTCGTGTCAAAAGAAGATAGGTAACGGAACAAATATGGGGTTGTATTACAGAAGTGCTATGGGGTCGCAATTGGCGTTTGAGCCCACTTTGTACACACCAGGGGAACTTTGGAATTACAGAAGGGGCTGCAAATGCTTGTGTGGTCCCTTCTATAATACAGATAGCGCCGGTGCACATGTAGCGCCAGGGCTATCATTAGAGGGCATTCCCTCATTTTCATAGGGGCGTGGCCCCATGGAAATGAGAGAATCTCATTGCCTTTGCACCCAAGCAGTATTACCGAAGTGAGCGCAGAGTCAAACATGGCTTTAGGAGCCGCCGTGAAAGTGCACTACAAAAAGGAGGCGCACTGTCACTGTGCCTCCTAAAGGCAGCCCTCTAGAGGAATGGGACCTCTCCCCAGATATCCACCTGCAGGCGGGTGCAGTCACTCACTGTACCCACCTGCAAGGTGATCTCTAATCTCTCTTAACACTGCAGCTGGGTTGACGCCTGCACAGGGAAACACAGAGCAGCTTTTTAACAGCTGTTCCAAATTCCTCTTGAATGTGCCGCTCGGGGGAGCGCTAGTTTGCTGATGTTCTGAGGTCCACACATTCAAAATATAGGGTGCAAATACCCTATGTGCACCCGGCACTCCGGCATAAAGGTACAGCATGGCACAAACAGTAAAAGTGCGCCCTATCTGTAATAGGGCCCCAAGTGGGGTCAAAAGCCCTTCTCTGACATGAAATGTTAAAATCTATGTATTTTTCTTTTCTTAATCTTTGACCACTGTCTACTGTGGATACATAGAGTCGCCTCTAAATTATTACTCATATTCCTTCCAATGCTGACCTCCATCGACTAAAACTTCCTGGGTCTGTATGAGCAACTACGGACAAGGCAGCATTTTTAACCTTAAGACAAACCATCTCCCATCCTATTTCGAGAACCCAACGTTTACAGCATGCGTCTTACATTGACGTGCCTTTGCATAGTTGGTTGGTGTTGTGGTTTGTGTTAACAGCCAAGCCTTGTTCAAGCTTCATTTAGTTCATGAAGTCATTTCACCCCTCTCAGCTGCTCGCTACGCACTTCACAGCTGGGTAGCACCATTTTAAGGAGTGTTTACCTCAATAGGGAGTCGTGCTTACTCAGCACTCATCAACCGCTGGTCTTACTGGGTCAGACAAAAAAATGTAAAACTAAGCTGACAGCATTCATCGAAGAAGGGGGAAAAGGGATGGAATGAGAGGATTATTTTGGGCAGAAAGTTATTTAGGGGTGCCATACTTGAATGGAACCTTTACAGCAGACTATGAACAAAACAAGAGATTGACTGTTAATGAACATGACATTTTTGTTCAGGTATCCCATTAGTTTGTATTGGGTAAGCATCTCAGAAAACAATTTTGCATGTTTTTATTTTCTCAGAATCTCGATTACTATGCAATCCAGTTGCTGATTTATTCTTCACAGCAATTTATGTGCTTATGAGAAGAGGATTATTTCTATCAACATTTTCCAAATTGCAATGCACTTTTCGTATGGCATCACCATGGTTTCTTTCCCTCTTGCTTCAATTTGGAGAGCAAGTTGCATGGTGGGTGGTTGCAAACATACGGAGCCTGAGTAATTTAATCGAGTTGATAATTAAATCTATGCGTCGTGGAATTACAAACTTTCGAGCTAAGAATGAGGCTAGATTCTGTGCTGATCCTGTGGGGGGAACACAGGATGTGAGCCCACATCCGGTGACCTTACAACTGAGTGGAGAAACGTCGCCTACTCATACGCTAGCCCATCATGTGCAAAGCTGAAGTCTCTACCATTGGACTAGTCCTACGCCAGAATGGCCTACCTTTTAATTATGAGTTACTGCGTGCAAAGCTGTCAAGTTTTTCACTTTCAAGCTTTCTATACTACTTGCAAATAAAATCACTACCCATATTTCACACTGTTTTCTATAACTGAATTTGGAAAAATATAAAAATGGCAAGCCTCAGCGAGGTGATGTCATGCTTTGGGATAGGAATGCCCGCTGCATTGTGATTTTGCATATTCCCTCGCACTGAGTGCCAACTGCATGTGAAACTTCTATCCTGACTTTTATTATGGGTCTGGTGTCACACTTATCTAGAATGGGCACAAAGGTATTGGCCTGCCCTGATAATGAGAGGTCCGGGACCAGTCCTGTGAACTAAGAGCGTACACCAAGCAGTGCTGCAATATCTGCTCCCTGTACCAAAAAAAACAAAATAACACTCAAGATGATGGACGGAATGTTGCACAATGGCAAAATATTCACCCCCAGTCACAGATCTGGGTTTAATCCATCGCTGTTTTGCTCACCAAGCCACACCAGTTCAGACATGGCCATATGCAAATAAGTCTTCACCCTGTGCCTCATGGGAACAGTCCAGCCCGAACTGCCAAGCCATGTCTTCCCTGGACCGGAATCAAGCATCCTAGGACTGGTTTCTGGCTATCAGCCGTCATCAGCCAGGATAGCTTGACTCCAGTGGCATAGTAAGCAAGGGACCCACGTCTGGGCATACCCTTCCCACATAGGGTGAACAGCAAAACACACAAGATGATGGACGGAATGTTGCACAATTGCAAAACATTCACTCCCAGTCACAGATCTGGGTTTAACACATCGTTATTTTTCTCACCAAGCACCCCAGTTCAAACATGGCCATATGCAAATCAGTCTTCACCCTGTGCCTCATGGGAACGGTCCAGCCCAAACTGCCAAGCCATATCTTCCCTGGACCAGAATCAAGCATCCTAGGACCGGATTCTGGCTATCAGCCGTCATCAGCCAGGATAGCTTGACTCCAGTGGAGTAGTGAGCAAGAGACTGGGCATACCCTTCCCACATAGGGTGAACAGCAAAACACACAAGATGATGGACGGAATGTTGCACAATTGCAAAACATTCACCCCCAGTCACAGATCTGGGTTTAACACATCGTTATTTTTCTCACCAAGCACCCCAGTTCAAACATGGCCATATGCAAATCAGTCTTCACCCTGTGCCTCATGGGAACGGTCCAGCCCAAACTGCCAAGCCATATCTTCCCTGGACCAGAATCAAGCATCCTAGGACCGGATTCTGGCTATCAGCCGTCATCAGCGAGGATAGCTTGACTCCAGTGGCATAGTAAGCACGGGACACACGTCTGGGCATACCCTTCCCACATAGGGTGAACAGCAAATGTTGCACAATGGCAAAACATTCACCCCCAGTCACAGATATGGGTTTAATCCATCGGTATTTTGCTCACCAAGCCACCCCAGTTCAGACATGGCCATATGCAAATGAGTCTTGACCCTTTGCCTCATGGGAACAGTCCAGCCTGAACTGCCAAGCCATGTCTTCCCTGGACCGGAATCAAGCATCCTAGGACCGGTTTCTGGCTATCAGCCATCATCAGCCAGGATAGCTTGACTCCAGTGGCGTAGTGAGCAAGGAACCCACGTCTGGGCATACCCTTCCCACATAGGGTGAACAGCAAAACACACAAGATGATGGACGGAATGTTGCACAATTGCAAAACATTCACCCCCAGTCACAGATCTGGGTTTAACACATCGTTATTTTGCTCACCAAGCACCCCAGTTCAGACATGGCCATATGCAAATCAGTCTTGACCCTGTGCCTCATGGGAACAGTCCAGCCCGAACTGCCAAGCCATGTCTTCCCTGGACCGAAATCAAGCATCCTTTCAGCCATCATCAGCCAGGACAGCTTGACTCCAGTGGCATAGTGAGGTGCAGCAGTGTTTCCCACCAGCACCTCCCCCCATGCCAAGTCAGACGTAATTGCTAGGGCCAGTTGGCATTCCCAGCCCAGCCCTGCGTGAAATTAACAGTTCCAAGTTGGGCCTGGAAAGTGTCACCTAGCAATTGGTCACAGGAGTGATCATGGAATGCTGCCACCACCACAGAGAAGCTAATTGATTACACTCACTCTGCCAACGGTTTGCCACTGGCTGGCAAGAGAAGATTTGGGCTGGAGGCCTCAAAAATCTTTGGTTACGTATGGGTCTTACCAAGAAGGTTACAGCTGCAGAGTTGAGCACAGATGCCATCATCAAGAGAAGATGCTGCTGTGCCCTTCAGCAAGGAGTCAGCGTTGTGGAGGGGAAGGTTGGACCTCATCCACCACCCACCAGGGACTGCTGAATACATTTAGGGAAACTCCAAGACCAAGCCAGTTCTCAAGGCTGAGAGAGAGAGGAAGGTGCAGGTGCCGACCGGTCTGCCATGTCAGCTGAGATTGTTTATTAAAGATTAAGAAACAATAAATTATTGAACAGGGCTGCATATTAAAACAATGAGACTGTTTGAGTCTAATGCTGCTTAATCTCATAAACTGTAGTGGACAATGATAGTAGGGACCTTAACATTAACTGGGAGAAATGTGATTACCAAGAAAGGAGAGGTTTAAAATGCCTCATTGGTAGAATGCAACCCTTATAAGTGGCACACTGAACATGACAGTGTTTGTTTTTGCTGAGAGATTAAAAGTACTTTCTTTTTCATAACATTAAGCACTGGGCTGATCCTTTATTGCATGTGTTGTTTGATTGTTGAGTTCTGAGCTCTTGCCCTCAACACAGCCTCCTTGAGAAGCCAGAGATGGTTTGCCCTTGCTACACTGAGAGTCAAGTGTGAAAAGTGTTTTTTATTTGCTCCAGTTGGCAGGCCATAGTAGGACTAACCCTGGACATCAGTGACAAACAACTTCTGCCCTATGGCTCCCTGAACTATGTCAGAAAGCATGTATGCCATAATGCTGTAGCTGTCATTAATTTTGAAATAAACTACAGCAAGATGATGGAGACCCACTTGAGAGCAGCACATTAAAAAAAATAGAAGTGAAGTGCAAAAAAGCTTGCTTCTTGCCAAGAAAGGAGCTGATTGTAGCAAATTGCAGCTGTTGGCCCTCAAACAAATGAAAGAAAAGGAAAAGAGGCACAGTAGTGGAGCAGGGGGAACAAAAGCAATCTTGGAACAACAGGGAGACGAGAAACATGGGGGGAGCATCCGAGAAGGAGGGATTTGGAAATAAAACAAACTGAGAAGGACAGGTAGGGGCGGGAGAAGCAATAGACCAGCTGGTGTGGCATATGCAAAACAGAGTACCAGGGACTGAGAATGTGCCTGGACATTGGCAGGACAATGGGGAGAAGAATGAAAGCACATGCACTCCCATGGAGTTTGAAAGCAAAAGATTAAAATTAGGTCATTGAACG